>NC_046657.1:74049353-74058647 GCF_010883055.1 Belonocnema kinseyi | reverse complement strand
CCTTCCATGCCACTCCCCTCCCTGGCCAAAACCTCCTCTCACTTCCTCTTCATTTCCCAACTTTTAACTCTTCTAATTACCCTCTCCTTACTTCACATTACCTCCCTGCTGACCCTCATTGTCCAACTACCTACTACCTCTTACCCTTCTGTAACCCCCCTCATCACAATCCACGCGATCTGCTTGCCCTTTCCTCAGTGATTCTCCCTCTCCTACTTTTCCTCCCTTCAAATCCCTCACTAACCATATCCTTAGTTTCCCTTCAATTCCCCTCAATTCTCTCGCCACTACTTCCACTTGACTCACTTATGCACTCTACTCAACCCGTTCACCTTTATTTTGCCCTACGACCCTTCCCTTCCCTGTGACTCCCCTCACAACCCAAATCGCTCTCCTCTCACATCCTCTCACATCCTCTAAAATTCCTTACTTCTCACTACGCAGACTTCCCTACTATACTTCCTCTCAGTTCCTCTATCTACCTTTCCCTTTCTCGGCATACCCTCTTTTCGCCAACCTTCTCCACTATACCGTAAACACCATCATCTCACTTTCCCACCCTTCCCATAGTCTCCTTTCTCTATTATCCATCTCTTCGCCCTCTTAATTCCTCACCCTTCTTGCACTTTCTCTCCCTTCATTTCACCTACTTTTTCTCTCTCATTAACCCCTTCCCTCCCTATCCTTACTTCTCCATGCTCTACTTACCGTCTCCTCACTTTCCCTTCCCGCTCTTGTCAACACGGGAAAAAGTACAACGGACAGATAAATGTCTCAAACTATAAGAGTGTCTGCCCGTAGCTACAAAACCTTAGAAAACAAGATATTTTTCTCGCGAAATGACGTATACAAAATCCAAAAGAAAGGTAGTCTTTTTAATATCTATATGGAATCCTTTAAGATGGAATACAACTATTTTAAATTTAAATTTGTAATCAAAATTTGTAATCACTATTTCTAGAATTCGATTTATAAGACTTCCCCTAATACCCCTACCCCTCATAACCCTCAACACCCTTTCCCCTATAGTTCCCATCCTTTCCTCTACTTCTTCCTCCTACACTTCTTCTCGGCTCGCTTCTCCTACTTCACTACCCCAGTAACTTTTTCCCCATCCTCGCTTCCATTTCTCTACCTCCCCTCCGCTCAATTCCCCAATTTTTCCTACCCTCAATTCCATTACTTTTCTCCTCCTCTTATAATTTTCTTCTTCTCACTTCGCCTCCACTCAGACCCACTATTCCCCTCCCTTTTCCTACTACCCCATTTCTTACGCCCCGTATCACTTTCTATTCCATCCGCGACTTCTCCCTCCTAAAGTTCCCCTATCATCTTTACACCCACTACCCCTTTCTAGTCCTCCATTTCCCAACCCTTATTTCCTTTTCCATACTTCCCGTACTTTTATTTCTCTTCTCTCACTTCCCTTAATTCCTTCTTCACTTCCCCAGCCTCCCCCTTTTTCTCTATTTCCCTACTTTTTTTATCCCTCTCCGCACTTCCCCTCCTAGGCAAAAAGTATAACGGACGATCAGAAACCCTAAAAATACTATAAGGGTTTCTTCTCGAGGCTGACAAGTAAAGTTGAAAATTAAAGTGAGCTGAAAAGAATAAAAAAATATGGAAAATTTAAAATGTTTCAGTAAGTCTGAACAGTAAGTTTGAGGAGGGTTTAGAAAAATTCAAAAGAATTCAAAATAATTTGATGAAATGTCTAAGAGTTCAGGACGAGTTGAGAGACTTCAAGATAACCGAAACAAAAACTAAAAAAAAAATATTGAATTAAGTAAATTTACAAGAATTCAAGTGAATGAAATAAACCCAAGCGAATTCAGAGTGCAGTCTAAATGAACTCAAAAAATTGTAAACAATATTGAAATATTTCGAATCACTTAAAAATTTCTGAAATTCCTTGAAACTTTTCTAAACTCTTGAAAATTCCTGTGAATTATTCAAATCTTTAAAAAAAATCGGAATCTTTTAAAATGCCCGAAAACATTTGTAATCAATTAAAATATTTTGAAAATCCTTTGAAACTTTCTAAAGCTTTTAAAAATTCATTGATATTTTTAAAAATATCCTCAATTTTTTTTAATCCTTTGAAATCTCTTCAATTTATTAGAATTAATAAAAAATTCCTTGGTGTATTTTAAAATACTCACAAATATTTCAAGTCAAAAGAAATCTTTCGAATACCCTTGAAACATTTTAAAGCTCTTGAAAATTCCTTAGAATTTAAAAAAATGTCCTGACTCCTCTTAAAATCCTTTGAAATCCCTTTAAATTATTAAAACCTGTTAAAACTTCCTTGGAATCTTTTAAAATGCCCTAAAATATTTCTAATCCCTTAATATACCTTCGAACATTCCAAAGCTTTTTAAAATTCCTTAGAAGTTTTGTATTTTCTTATAATTTTTTGAATTATTAAAAATGTATTTAAATTATAAAAAAATATTGAAAATTGCTTGCAAATTTTAAAAATACTTTGAAGTTCTTTGAAATTCCTTCAACGTATTGGAATCTATTAAAACGCCTTGGAACGTTTTAAAGCTCTTTAAAATTCCTTGAAAGTTTTAAAAATACCCCAAAATTTTACACATTTTTAACAATTCCTTTAAATTATGAAAAATTATTTAAAATTCCCTGGAATTTTTAAAAATACCCAAAAATCCTTAAGAATCCTTTAAAATCCTTTTAAATTGTTGAAACTTATTAAAATTTCCTTGGAGTCTTTAAAAATCCTTTAAAACCCTTTGAAATCCCTTAAAATGTTTAAAACCTATTGAAACTTTCTTAGAATCTTTTTAAATACCCTAAAATATTTCAAATGCATTGGAATGTCTTCGAACACTTCAAAGCTTTTTAAAATTCCTTAGAAATTTTAAAAATACCCTGAAATCTGTCAAATTATTAAAAATTTCTTTAAATTATAAGAAACTACTGTAAATTGCTTCAAACTTTTAAAAATATTTTTAAATCCTTTGAAATCACTTCAAATTATTGGAATTTATTGGAACCTCATGGAACATTATAAAGCTCTTCAAAATTCCTTGAAAGTTTTAAAAATACCATAAAATCTTTCACATTTTTGACAATCCCTTTAAATTATGAAAAATTATTTAAAATTCCATGGAATTTTTAAAAATACCCTAAAATTCTTTAAAATCCTTAAAAATTCCTTTAAATTATTAAAACTTATTAAAAATTGCTCGGAATTTTTAAAAAAACTTTGAAACCCCTTAAAACGATTAAAATCGATTAAGAATTCATCGAAAATTTTTTAAATATCCTAAAATTCTTCAAACTCTGGAGATTTTTTTTTTTAAATCAAAGAAAACTATTAATAATTTTTGGGAATTTTTTAAAATAACCTACAATCTTTAAAAAATCCTTTGAGATTCCTCAAATTATTGAAACCTAATATAAATTCCTTGAAATGTTTTAAAATACTCTCAAATATTTAAACTCCTTGGAAATACTTTAGAATATTTCGAAACTTTTTCAAATTCGTCAGAAGTTTTAAAAATACCCTAAAATCTTTAAAATTATCAAAAAAATTTTAAATTATAACAAACTATCAACAATTGCTTCGAACTTTTAAAATTACTTTGAAATCCTTTAAAATCCCTTTAAATTATTGGAATCTATTGAAACCCTCCGGAACATTATAAAGTTCTTTACATTTCCTTGAAAGTTTTAAAAATACCCCAAAATCTTTCACATTTTTATAAATCCTTTTAAATTATGAAAAATTATTTCAAATTCCATGGAATTTTTAAACATACCCTAAAATCCTTTTAAATCCCTTTAAATTTCTTTAAATTATTGAAACTTATTAAAAATTGGTTGCAATTTTAAAAAATACTTCGATTGAAAATTCCTCGAAATTTTTGTTAATACTTAAAATGTTTTAAATTCTGTAGAATTTTTTAAAAATAAAAGACAACTATTAACAATTTTTCGGAATTTTTAAAAATACCCTACTATATTTAAAAAATCCTTTGAGATCCCTCAAATTATTGAAACCAACTAAAAATTCCTTAGAATCTTTTAAAATACTCTAAAATATTTTAAATCCTTTGAAATACCTTAGAACGTTTCAGAGCTTTTTACAATTATTTGGAAGTTTTCAAAATACCCTAAAATATTTCAAATTATTTGAAATATGTTAAAAAACCTTAGAAAATTTTAAAGCTTTTCAAAATTCCTTGGAATTTTAAAAAATACCATAAAATCTTTCAAATTCATTAGCTTTTCTTCAAGTTATAAAAAAAATTTTAAATATCTTGGAATCCTCAAAAATGCTCTGAAATATTTCAAATCCTTTGAAATCTTTTGAAACTTAGAACATTTTAAAGCTTTTTAAAATTCCATGGAAATTTTAAAAATACCCTAAAATATTCCAGATCCTTTAGAATCTCTTTAAATTATAAAAAAATATTTAAAATTTCTTGAAATTTCTAAAAATTCAATACAATTTTTAAAAATCCTTTTAAATCCCTTCCAATTATTAAAACCTAATAAAAATTCATTGGGATCTTTTAAAATACCCTGGAATATATTTAGACCTTTGAAAAACCTTGAAACATTTTAAAGCTTTTTAAAATTTCTTAGAAGTTTAAAAAATACCCTAAAATTTTTCAAATTCTTTAGAATTTCTTTAAATCACAAAATAATATAAAAAATTCCTTGAAATTTTTTAAATACTTTAAAACCCTTTAAAACCCTTCAAATTATTGAAATCTATTGAACATTCCTTGAAAGTTTTAAAAATACACCAAAATCTTTAAAATTCCTTAGAATTTCTATAATGACAGAAAACTATTAAAAATTGATTGGAATTTTTTAAAATCCCTTAAAATCCCTTCAAATTATTGAAACTTAATCAAAATTGCTTGGAATCTTTTAAAATACTTGAAAATATTTCAAATCATTTGAAATATATTGGAACATTTCAAAGCTTCTAAATTCCTTGGAAGTTTTAAAAATACCGCAAATTCTTTAGAATCTCTATAAATTATAAAAAAATATTTGAAATTTCTTGGAATTTTTAAAAATTCAATACAATCTTTATTATTATTATCCTTTCAAATTATTCAAACGTAACAAAAATTTATTGGAATCTTTTGAAATGATTTACAATAATTTTAAAATTTCTTGGAAGTTTTAAAAATACCCTAAAATCTTTCGAAATCCTTAAGAATTTCTTTAAATTATAAAAATATTAAAAATTGCTTGGAATTGTTAAAAATACTTTAAAACTCTATGAAATCCCTTCGAATTACTGAAACCTAGTAAAAATTCTTTAGAATCTTTGATTACTATTTGAGCCTATAATATTCCAAATTCTTTGAAATCCCTTTAAATTATTGAAATCTATTGAAAATACCTTGTACGTTTTAAAAATATGCAAAAATCTTTCAAAATCCTTAGAATTTATACAATGAAAAACAATTATTAAAAACTTATTGGAATTTTTGAAAATCTTTCAAAATCTTTCAAAATCTTTTTAAATCTTTTAAATGATTAAAACCTAATAAAAATTCCTTGCAATCTTTTAAAATAATTTAAAACATTTTCAATCCTTTAAAATAAATTTGGACATTTCAAAGCTTTAAACATTCCTGGGAATTTTTGAAAATACTCTAAATTCTTAAAACTTCTTGGGAATCTCTTTAAATTCAAAAAAACTATTAAAAATTCCTTGGAATTAAAAATAATACTTTAAATTATTTAAAAAGAATACCATAAAATTCAGAATTAGGTATAGACCTGAAGTCAAGACTTATGGGTTAATTTATTGACAGTAAAAAAAAGTAACTAATATTTTTATTTAAAAAAACTCACTATTTGTGACTTCATCTTAGAAAAAGTAACTGAAAGTGACTGCGTGGCAGTGCTGATTATTTTTTAGAATTACTTACTTAGTTAATTAAAAAATAACTTAAATAATTACTTCTAACAGAAATTCCCAGACTTTTGCAATTTTTTTTTTGGTTCAAACATCGATAATCGAGATTTTTTTTCATCTTTTTTTTTATTTCAAATTTAATATAAGAAGTGATTTGACACTCTTGGAAGTAGGTAATCTTTTTACGATTTTTTTTATCTTCCAGCTCTAGAAACTTGGAATTAGGTATTCAGTATAAAATATCGAGTTCTCTACGACCTCTCAAATTTAAGCTGAATAATCCTATTTCAACAATCGATTTTTTATTCTAAAAAAGTTCATAAAAATAAATTAAGAAAGATATTTTTAGACAACAAATTATTTGCTAAAGAAGTGTAACAAATTTTGTCTTGCTTGAAGGAAATTTTTGTTGAAAAAAAAAGATTTGTCTAAAATACAAGAATAATACACAAACAAAAAGATAATGAAAAAAATTATAAACATAACAAAATTATTGAAAAAAATAAAAAACAGAATAATAAACAAATCTTAAATTTTAAGTCTTAAAAATTGAAACATGTTAAATTTCAAATCGTTAAAATTGAAGAGATTCAAACTGTAAATCTTAAAAAATGGACTATTCCAAAAAGTGCTCAAAATTACCTCATTTTAAACTATAACTATTCCGAATTAATAAATCTTCAAATTTAAATATTAAAAATGGTATAATTTTAATTCGTTAAAATTAAATTATTTTAAATTGTAAATCTTTCAAATTGAACTATTAAAAAAAAGTTGCAAATTAAATCACTTTCAACTATAAACATTTTGAAATGATGAATTTTAAATTAAATGCCTGAAAAAATGTTTAATGATCGTTAAAATTAAACAATTTTAAATTTTAAAACCTAAAAATTGAACTGTTTCCAAAAAAAGTTTCAAAAATACCTTATTTTAAACTATGTAAAAATATTCGGAATTAATAAATTTTCAATATTAAATTTCAAATACTGAAAATTTTTTCAAAATGTCAATATTGAATGACTTTCATTTGTAAAACTTCAATGTTACACTATTCTCAAAAAAACTTTCAAAATGGCAAATTTTTTTAACTATATACATTCCACATTAAAAAAACTTATATTTCAAATCTTGAAAATGTTTAAATTTGAAATTTTTAATGCTCAAAATTTAAGAATTTTGAATTATGAATCTTCAAAATTGAACAGAACCTGGAGCGTAACATACCCTAAAGTCATTAAATTGGAGAGATTATTAAGTTTCTGGAAGAAATGAATAGAATGCATACAAAGAAAAATTTTTGAAATCAATGAAAAGCAAATTTTTCATCATTATAAAATTTGTGTTGCTTTCTGAATTATTAATAATTATACAGTGCATATATTTTTTTATAAAAAAGAAATTGTTTAAAATATCTAAATGGCCCTGATTTTAATATTATAATTCAGATAGAAAAGTTTTAATTATCATTCAACAGTTTATAGTTGCATTTATGATTATACGTGAACAGAAAAATAGCCAAACTCTCAATTTTTACATGAAAATTGTTTAAGGAAGTAATAACTTCTGGAAATTTGCAAAGTATCATAGGAAAAAGTGAGCGGAAAGATATTTTTAGCCAATTCTGTAGCAAATTTACCCCATTCGTTGAAAAATAGCCAAACTCTAAATTTTTTAATGAAAATTGTTTGAGTGATTAATACTTCTTGGGAATTTGCAAATCAGCATAAAAGAAGTAATCGGAATAATATTCTTAATCAATTCTGTAAAAAAAATTACTCCATTCGTTAGAAAATAGCCAAACTCTCAATTTTGTTACAAAAATTGTTTAAGTAATTTAATTTTTTGGGAATTTGCAAATTTTAATAGAAAAAAGTGATCAGAAAGACATTCTAAGTGAATGCCGCAAAAAATTAAGTCTACTCGTTGAAAAAGAGACAAACTCTGAATTTGTGTATGTACATTGTTTGAATAATCAATAATTCTTGAGAATTTGTAAAGGATTATACAAAAAATAATCGGAAATAAATTCTTTTCTAATTCTGTGAAAAAATTGAACCTACTCATTGAATAATACCTCAAATCTGAATTAGTTTATGAAAATTGTTAAAATAATAAATAATTTTTGTTTATTTGCAAAATACCATAAAAAAGATTTATTCGAATAATATTCTTTTTGATTCCGTAAATAGAGACTATTCGTTAAAAATTGGCCAAAATCTAAATATGTTTATGAAAATTATTTGAATAATTATTAATTTTTGGGAATTTACAAACCATCGTAGGAAAAAGTTATCCGAAAGATATTATTTATTAATTCTGTCAAAAAATGAGGACTTTTCGTTGAATAATAGCCAAAATCTTGAGTTTGGGTCTGAAAATTATTTGAATGGTTGATAATTATTAGGAATTTGCAAAGTAAAAAGTTATCGAAAAGATATTCTTAATTAATTCTATAAATAATTTGAATCTATTCGCTGACGAATTGCCAAACTCTGCATATGTTTATGAAAATTTTTTGACGAATAATTTTGGTCAATTTGCAAAGTATCATAGCAAAGTTGATTTCGTAAACAAAAATTGAACCTATTCATTAACATCGCCAAAACTTTGAAATTGTTTATAAAAATAGTTTAAATGATGAATAATTGTTGTCAATTTGCAAAGTATCTTGTAAATAATAATCGAAAAATATCCTCAGTTGATTCCGGAAACGAAAATTGAACCTATTCATTGAAACATCGCCAAACTGTGAATTTATTTATAAAAATTGTTTTAAAAAATACCAAAAAGTATCTATTCTTAATTAATGGTAGTAAGGAATCATCGTAAAGATATAACTAGTTGATTTCGTTAACAAATTTTAAGGCTATTCATTAAAACATCGCCAAAATTATAATTCGTTTATTCAAAATGTTTAAATAATGAATAATTGTTGTCAATTTGTAAAGTATCATAGCAAAGAATCAGCAGAAGGATATCCCCAGTTGATTCCGGAAACGAAAATTGAGCCTATTCATTGAAACATATCCAAACTGTGAATTTCTTTATAAAAATTGTTTAAACAATTACCAACAAGTATCTATTCTTAATTAATGGTAGTAAAGAATCATCGGAAAGATATAACTAGTTGATTTCGGTAACAAAATTTAAGCCTATTCATTAAAAAATCGCCAAAATTAGAATTTGTTTATTAAAATTATTTAAATAATGAATAATTGTTGTCAATTTGCAGAGTATCATAGTAAAAAATCATTGGAAAGATATCCCTAGTTGATCTCGTAAACAAAAATTTAGTCTATCCAGTGAAACATCGCCAAACTGTGAATTTGTTTATAAAAATTGTTTAAATGATGAATTATTGTTGTCAATTTGTAAAGTAT
>NC_046657.1:74036047-74049253 GCF_010883055.1 Belonocnema kinseyi | reverse complement strand
TTTGTAAAGTATCATAGCCAAGAATCAGCAGAAGGATATTCCTAGTTGATTCCGGAAACGAAAATTGAGCCTATTCATTGAAACATATCCAAACTGTGAATTGTTTGATCAAAATTGTTTAAATAATGAATAATTGTTGTCAATTTGCAAAAAAATGTTTATAAAAATTGTTCAAAGAATTAATAATTATTTGGAATTTGCATACCATCGTAGGATTAAGTCATCTGAAAGATATTCTTAGGTAATTCTGTACAAAAGTGGAGACTATTTGTTGAATAATAGCCAAACTATGAAAATGTTTATAAAAATTGTTCAAAGAATTAATAATTCTTGGGAATCGGCGAAGCATAATAGGAAAAAATGTAATCGAAAAGATATTCTTACTTAATTCTGCAAAAAACTGTGCCTATTCCTTGAAAAATAGTCAAACTCTGAATATGCTCAACAAAATTGTTTAATTAATTAATAATTGTTGAAAAATCGTTAAAAAGTAGCAAAAATATAAGTTTGGGTATGGAAGTTTTTTGAATGACTAATAACTTTTTGGAAAATTGCAAAGCATTATAGTAAAAGTTGCCGGAAAGATATTCTTTGTTAATTCTGTACAAAAATTGAACTTCTTCGTTAAAAAATAGCCAAAATCTGAATTTTGTGTGAAAATTGTTTAAATATATGATAAATAATAAATATAATGTGATATGAATAATAAATACTAGAATTTTTAATCAAACAAGATGAATTGCGAACTAAAAATATAAAAGTAGACTTTTCAACCCAAAGTATTTGATTTTTCTGGTTTTTTTTCTATTAATTTAGTTCGAATTTGAGCGAAACCCCGAAAAAAAGAGAAAGTGTATGTTTCTTAAAAACAGAGAAAAAAGAATTCGTTAAAGTTTGTCGTCATGAAAATTACTAAATATTATGCAAGTTCGTAGCGTTACTTTCACTGCCCCCCCCCCCACCGTTATCGATCGTAGTTTTTAGCGTGACCCACTGCCCCCTCAAATTGGCAACGTAGTGTACAGACTATCCCTGAAGTCATATTAACGCAGTGCCGTCAAACGGGGTAATTTCGGACATGTGGGGTAAATTCGGACACTCATAAATCCTCAAAAATTGATAGAATAAATCACTCAGAACTGTTCAAAGAATCTAAAGTCAGTTTAAGCCTTAACTGGTAATTTAAATTATCAATTTAAAATCGTCCGAATTTACCCCACATGTCCGAAATTACCCCGTTTGACGGTACTCAACCAATCAGCTAATCGAAATTCTAGAGATATCGATTAGCCGGGAAGTCGCCTAAAATAAATAAAATCAGAGATGCAATAAGAATTCGAAAACTCGGAAAAACCGATCCCGTTGACAAGTAGAGTCTACCGAGGGGACTAAATTTAGACAGCTACTATATAATCCAATTTTACCTAGATTTCATCCAATCGTTGGCAACGACTTTTGATCTTTTCTTTTCATCTGTTATTCAGCACTTGTTGGTGTTCCTTATTATTGTCATCAAGTTGGAGCCAAACGGAATCGGAGCCGAAAATGATGAGAAGAATCAAAATGGCAGATATCGAATACAAAAAAAAATAAAATAAAAATATTGTAATTGACGATCATTTCGTACCATCAATAATCGAGCTAAGGGAGAAGGAGGAATGGGCCCTTGGGCCTTGGGTGTACCAATTGTACTTGTATCCTGCGTGGGTCTTCTTCTGAACGCCTACATTCTCCTTGTAGTTGTTGGACTCGGAAAACAGGTGAAAAATATTTTTTATTTTTATTCAAATCTATTTAACACGGGGCTAACTGGCAAACGATGTGGAAATTGGGACACTTATAATTTTATATTTTATTTTCACTTTTTTGTAAAATAAATTTTATTACATATTTGTGTCACCTATTATATCCACGTTTCCTTTCCATCCCGCTCCACATCATGTTTGGGCGGTGTACAGCGCTAAGTAGGATTTGGGCGGTATACAGCTCTCTGTCCCGTTTGATCACTGTATAAATCTAGGTCCTATGCTTATATGGAGGACCTGGAGCTTTGCAGGAACCAAACGCGACGGAGAGAAGTATACCGCCCAAACGCAACTTGGCGCTGTATACCGCCCAAATGTGACGTAGAACGATATGAAAATGAGACGTCGATAAAATGGGTAACTTTTGGGCGGTGTACATCTTTCAGTCGAGTTTGATCATTGCACAGCTTCAAGTCCTGTTTATAAGAAACAAATTTGAAACGGTACACTGCCCAAACGTAATTTGGCGCGGTACTCCTCACAAATGTGACATGGAGCGGTATGGAATGAAGAGATCGATATTGTGCATTGGCGGTGTATAAAAATGCATTGGAAATTTCCATTTTTGAAAATTTCATACATATCGCCTCCAAATTTGTTCATGTCCACAAAAAATTTTTTTTTTATACAAAAAAAGTATCTTTACAGTAAATTTTATTGAGAATTGTCAATATTAGGTGAATCGAGTTGAAACTTAAAATTTATCTTCACAATTAACTATACAATACAAATAAAAATTTACTTTTATAAAATTTAAAAAAAAATTATTTTTGTTCTTAGCATTGTTCTATAAGAGTAGAGTTAGAAAGTCGCTGTTTTTTCAGAATTTTTCAACCTATTTTCAAATTTTCATTTAAATTGAGGCAATAATCAATCAAATTTAATTTAAATAATTTTTTAAACAAATGTATTATTACTTATAATAATATTCTCTTTGAATAATATTGGAAAGTGGCGGTTTAATTTGAAATTTTGAACTTTTATTTCACCTTTCACTTAGTGAGGTACTAATTAATGTGAGTTAACTAATATAATTGATTCATAATTGTATTATTATTTCAAACTGCCTTTTTTAGATACTTGCTATAAAATTGCGTTATTTCCTGAAAGTTTTAACTTTGCATTGGCTTTTTAGTTATCAAAAAATAATAAATAAATAAGAAATCAATAAAGAAATAAGAGAATAATTTTTTTTATCAATCACTTTCTTCTTTTTTTTCTTCTGAGAGAAGATAAATATAAGCAATAACAATTTGTTCAAACAATTATATTTGTTAAATTGCATTAATTATTATCTTACTTAAAAATGTTAGAAAAACAGCTACTATCTCGCATTAATATAGCAGATTACAGTAAGAAACAATAATAATTTGTTTAAACAATTATGGTTGTTAAATTCCCTTAATTATTACCTCGTTCTCGGTGAAAAGTTGACAAAAAGTGGGAAATTTTAGAAAAACTTGCAAACAACCTAACATTACTCTGGTAAAAGTTATTATAAACAATAAAAATTTATTAAAAATTTTTGTTTGTTAAATTCCATTAATTATTACTTTGCTTTATGTTAACAGTGGAAAAAAGTTGAAGATTTATGAGAAACTGCAAATTTCTTTGATTTTCTAGTTGAGAAAAAATAATAAATAATATTATTTTAAACAAAAAGGCTCTCAGTAAGTACTTTAAGAAGCATCACCAAAAATAGATTGTTTAAAAAATGATTCTATTGTTTATTTACTATTTGTTAGCAACTAAAAAGTCAAAACAAATTTAAAATTTTCAGAAACAAACTGAAACTTTCTAGCAATTATCTACATGAAGATATTTAGAAAAAATTAATAATTGTTTAAACAAATATTTTTATTGACTTGAGTTAATTTTTAACTCACTATAATTAAAAAGAGAACAAAAATTAGACAATTTTAGACAAAAAAGCAACTTTCTAGCGTCATTGTAAGAGAACATTGCTATAAACACTAATTAATTATTTAAACAATTTATTTAAACATCTAATTATCAATAGAAAGTAATAATTTATGTATTAAAAAAAATTTGTATTGAAAAAGCAGTAAGAAATCACGACTACCGCTAAACTTTTTAATTTAAAAAGTAATTTTTAATTCGTATTCTTTGACTAATTTTGAAGTGAAATGTTAATTTTCAACTAGATTACTATCCCTCCCCTACTCCTTAAAAATTCCCCTACTTTCCTTCCCACACTCCCCTTCCAATTCTTTCCTTCCCCAGCCATCACCTCACCTCCCCTACTCACCCCATTACTTATAATTTTCTCTAATTCCCCTTACTTAAACTCCCTTTTCTTAAGCCCCCTCCCTAATTTCCTCTCAATTCATCACCACTCACTTCCCCGACTTCCCCTTCCCTCATTTCCTATCATTTCCATTACTATCCCTCCACTCATTTCTTCTAATCCCTTTTCATGACTCCTATATTTTATACCATAATTTCCTCTTACTTCACCTATCACCATCTCTTGCTCCCTAACTTCTCCACACACTTCACCGTCCATCATTTCCTGACACTTTCCCTCCCTTCAGTACTCTTCACTTTCCCTCACTCCCCTTATTTTACCTCCCCTCATTTTCTTTTCCTTGTACTACTGTCCTTCTTATGTCCCCTACTTTACCTCACCTTAATTCCCCTATTCTCCCTCCCGTTATTTCACCTCAGGTCTCCTACTTCCCCTCTACTAATTTTCCTACCCTTTCTCTCCCCTAAAAATAACAAATCTCCTTCTTCCAATTAAGAAAAAATTGTTAATAAAAATTCCTCCCTTTCGTCTTTTTTACTTATGAGACACAGATTCATCAGCAGCAAAGTGCGAACACCTTGCTATTGATTCATTTGGGTGCAGTCGAGGCGGCAGTTTGTCTAGTGCTTTTAATATTCAGCACCGGTTCTTGGCCTATTGCTGGCACCTGGTGCGTTCTTCACGGATTTCTTTTAGCTCTTCTACACCCTGTGGCCCTCTGGACCGTAACCGGCCTTAACTGTGAGAGGTTAGTTTTCAAAAAATCTTACTTTTACCTTCCGTGTGTTGCTTTTTAATTTTAGTGATTTAAATTCAAAGATCGGAATCTTTCATGCTGAGTCCAGTTTAAAAGGCTCCTTAAGAGTCCGGTCGAGAGAGTCACCCATACGATTCTTGAGGATATCGGGCTCCGACCCTTTAAAATCTTAAGGGTTTGTGTCCGGATCCAGATCTTAATATCTAAGGATCCAGGTACGCATCTGAACTATTTAACTTCGTTAAGGGTTCGTGTTTGGCCTCGGACGTGTTTAATTATCAAGTTTTAGGGTCCGCACCCGGACTTTTTAAATTCTTACGGGCTAGAGTCCGCATCCCAACTCTTTAAAGTCTTAAGAGATCGGATCTGAACATATACCCTTTAAACTCTGAAGAGTATGGACCCAGACATGGACCATTTCAATTACCAAGTTCTTAAGGACTCCAGTCCTTAAGAACGTCTGGGCCTGAATCTGATGCATTAAGTTTTTAATTTTAGGGGCCAGAACTTTTAAATTCTTAGGTGTTTGGAACCTCATCGAAATCCTAAAGTTTTTGAAGGTCCGTATCTGAACTTAGACCTTTTGAGGTCATGAGGGTTTGGGTCCCGAATTATTTAATTCTGACAGGTTCAGGCCCGAGCCCCGACCCTTTAAATGTTAAAATGTTGGGACCCGGACTCGGATCTTCCTACTTCTCAAGTTTTGAAGTTTGGGCCAGTACACTGTAAATTGTTAAGGGTACAAGTATCCGGTCCTTTTAAATTATTAAAGGTCCGTTTTCGGGTCCAGGCGTTTAAATTTTTTAAGGGTGCGGGATAGAACTCGGACCCTTTACATTCTCAAGGATTCGAGTCTGGACACAAAACTTTTAAATTCTTAAGAGGAGAGAAAAGAGAGGAGAGTGAACCGGAACTTTAAAATGATTAAGTGCCTAGTTTCGTCCGTTCTTAACTATTGAGCATAAATAATGAGGTTAAAGCGTAACTATTAACTACTGATTTATAAACCTTTCCACTCTGAAAGGTCTTAAGCTTAGATTCTTAAGGATTCAAGTCCGAACCTTTTAAATTCATAAAAGTTAGGCATGGGACTTTTAAATTTTTGAGGGTCAGGATCCGCGTCTAAACTCAGACACTTTAAATTTTGAAGGACTCGGGTCCAGACTCATACGTTTCAAATTCTTAAGCGTCCAGATCCGAACTCGGACTCTTTAGGTTCGTAAAGTTTTGGGTTAGGATCCGGAAATTTTAGATTCTGAAGGGTCCAAATCTGAAACCGGACTATTAGGTTTTTAAGGTTTTGGGTCCAACCTCAGATCTTTTAAATTATTTTAGGTTCAGGCTTGTCACCTTCAATCTGTTAAGGATCAGGGCCCGGGTCCGAACCCGGACATTTTGAATTCTTAAGAGTTGTGATCCGGACCCGGACTTTCTGTATTCATAAGAATTCAGTTTCGGTTCCGGAGCATTCAAATTCTTAAAAGGTTCCGGCCTGGACCCTATAAATTGTTCCAGGTGCGATCGCTCTAAATCATCGAGGGTCTATGTCCGGGCTGGACATTTCAATTTCGTTAGGGTCTGGGTTTAAGATTCGGACTCTTTGAGTTATTAAGGGTATGGGTCCGGGCTGGACCATTGAATGTCTCAAGGGTCCATCCATGTCCAGATTTTTTTTTAATTTTTAAGGGAACTGTCCTGTACGGGACCCTTTCTAGATCCTTGTAGGTCCTCGCTCCTTAAAAATTTAAAGGTTTTGATCCCTGCTCAAATTAAATCTAAACGGGGAAAGCGAAACCTGGCTAGTCTCCAGTTTACGTGGGAGACTAAAATGTAGAGATTTTGACAGAGAATTTATTCTGATGAAGGTATTATGCGATCGCCGCACCTCTGCATTACGCGGCGTTGGTGTCTCCGCGCAGAGTGATATTTGGATTAGCAGCTTCTTGGACTGGATCGCTCTTGCTCTGTTTGCCACCAATATCAGGTTTAGCACCGCCATACACATATATTCCTGGTCTCGGATGTTGTGCTCCGGACTTTGGAAACGACAGCTGGGGCTCATCAGCGGCGCTTTATGGCGTCGTATATACTTTGCTTGGTTTGGCTCTCCCGGCTGTGGTCGTCACGGTCTGTAATTTTCGCGTACTTGGGATAGCTCGTTATCATCGGCATCGAATTGCAAGTGCCATCTACGAGGTTACTTTGAGTGCTCAGGTGACAATAACACACCAGAGAAATCCTTTCTTCATACCTTCAGTCACCTCGCCCAATGCTGGTGGACCACCTCGTTTTCACAGCGCTGCGAGCACGGTATGTAATTTCTTTTCCTTTGTCACATGTTTAATGTTTATAATTATAAAGATCCCTCTATGTTAAGGCCATGTGATACTTAGAAAATTATCGATTTTATCAGTATTAGATTCCCCCGGCTTTTCTTCTATAATAAACAATTTGTCTTAAAAATTTGAGAAATGATAGCGAACATGCTAACGGGCGTCCCCGAACTCTTCTATTGTGGAATACTTTTGAAAAATGTATTTTTTCTTATTTTTCTTAATGCCTGTTATTTCAGCTTATATGTCTTACAATTATCCCCAGATTTACTTACAAACTACACAATATTTTTGAACGAAAACTTGGGAGAAGCAAAAAAAACATAGTAACTAATGTCCGGGAACTAACCTTGTTTTTAGACCATTAAAAAAGTTTATTTCATAAATGATTTCTAAGTGGCAAGCCACAGCATCGGTATGATAGATACCTACATTATCGGAATGACAGAAGGGGCTGAAAACCGATCCCAGCCTAAAAATAGTGCCCATGCATATAATTTTTATTTAACAAAAAAATTTATGTTTATTATTATCCGTCAAAAAGAGTTCGGGGATGTCCGTTATACTATTTTATAGCGTCTCCAAATTCTGTTTAAAAATGTATTAATTTTTGTGGATAAAAACCCTGGGGAACTGAACCCGATTTACCACATGACGAAGTATCAAATGCCAT
Source organism: Belonocnema kinseyi (assembly GCF_010883055.1). Taxonomy (NCBI): domain Eukaryota; kingdom Metazoa; phylum Arthropoda; class Insecta; order Hymenoptera; family Cynipidae; genus Belonocnema; species Belonocnema kinseyi. The sequence goes on along the minus strand of NC_046657.1, from coordinate 74,041,416 downwards.
TAAAAGAACTTCTCTTGCAGCAAAAAGTAGAGAGATTCAGTAATTAATTAAGTCTCTGTCGTTTAGTTTATTATTTTGAATTATTTTAAGGTCCTTGGAATTCCTTAACATTCTCAGTATATTTGGGTTCAGGGAATTTAACGAATTCAAGAAATTCACAGAATTAAAGAAATTCGAAGAATTGTAAAAATTCACAAAATTCGAGAAAATTAAAGAATTTAATGAATCCCCGAAATTCAGAGAATTGAAAGAATTCCGAGAATTTTCAGAATTCAAGAAACTCTCGGAATTCTGAAAAGTTAAAGAATTTATGAAAGGGGGATTCAAGAATTAAGAGAATTCACGGAATTTGAAAAAAATTAGCAGATTTAACAAATGCAGGTAATTTAGCTAATTTAAGGAATAAAAAAGTTAAGGAACTAAGGGAATTCAAGAAATTAAAGAAGATTAAGGAGTAGAAACAATGAGGAAAATTCATGGAATTTTCAGAATTCAAGAAATTCACAGCAATCAGTGAATTCTTAAATTTTAAGGAATTATCGGAATTCAAGAAATTCACAGCAATCAGTGAATTCTTAAAATTCAAGGAACTCAGGAAATTCACGGGATTCGAGAAATTAAGAGAATTCCAAAAATTGAGTAATTCAAGAAATTAAATAATTCCAAAAATCGAGAGAATTCAAGGAATTTAGAAAATGAAAAGATTGAAGAGAATTCAATGAAATCCCAGAATACACACAATTCCCATATTTAAAGAAATTCACTTAATTTAAAGAATGCCTGCAATTTATGGAATTACTAGAATAAATGTACATCCTAGAACTCATGGCATTCCTAAAATTCACGGAATTTCCAAAATTCATGAAATACCTAACATTCATCGAATTCTTAGAATACGTGAAGACGTTAGAAATCATGCATTTCATAGAAATCATAGAATTCCTAGAATACAAGTAATTTCCGTATTCGCGGAATTCATACAATGAAAGAAAATTACCTGACTTAAGGAATTTAAGGAATTCCGACAATTCTGGGAATTCCTACTATTCAAGGAATTTCTAGAATTCACTTAATTATGAGAATTCACTGAATTTCAATTCAAGAAATCTAAAAAATTTAGGGAATTCATTAAATTCAAGGAATCTAGAAAATTCAAGGAATTTATGAATTTTTAAGTAATTGATCAAATTCAAGGAATTGATAAAATTTAAGGAATTGATGAAAATCCAAGAATTGATGAAATTCAACAAATTTATGAAATTCAAGGAATTCATGAAATTCAAGGAACTTATATATATTAAATTTATGAAATTCAAGGCATTTATCGAATTCAAGATATTTATAAAATCCAACGAATTTTTTATTTTCTTAGAGTTTATGAATTTCAAAAGAATTTATGAATTTTCAGAGAAATCATGAAATTCAGGCAATTTATGAAGTTCAAGGAACTTATGAATTTTGAAAGAATTTATGAAATTTGAGGAATACATAAAATTCAAAAAATTGATTAAATTTAAGTAATTTTTTAATTTTCAACGTATTTATCAAATATGAAGAACAGATCAAATTCAAGGAATTAATAAAATTCAATGGATGCAATGAATTAGGAGAACTAGAAGATTTCCTAGAATTCAACAAATTCGGTTATTTCGAGAATTCTAGGAATTTAAAGTATTCAGAAGATTTCAAGGAAGTTAAAAGATTTGAAAGAGTTTAAGTTCGGTATTGAACGAATTCTTAAAATTCACAGATATGCTAGGAATTCACAGAATTCAATTAATTGAGGTAGTTCACTTGATTAACAGAATTCAGCGAATTGAGAATTCGATAAATGAATTGAAGTAATTCACCGAAGTTAAGGAATTCACCGAATTAAAAAAATTCACATAATTTGATGAATTAGCATATATAGAGGATTATAGGGGTAAAACTTTAGAAGGTTTGAAGGAAGTTAAAAGAATCAGAAAGACTTGAAAAGCACTTCATTCAATTGAAAGGAGTTTCTTTGTTTCAAGTGAATAATTCAAGTGTGTAATAAAAGCGAGGGGTCAACTCAAAATACAGAGTGGTACTTCTAGAATCTAGACCTAGGCGACTGCGAGAGAAGATCTTTTTTTAACATGAAGGTATCGTCGTCACAAGAGGACCTTCTTTTTTAACAGGTAATGCAACTGGTTGGCTCTCTTTATCTACTTTACTTTCCTTATTGTGGACTGGTCCTATGGGAAGCGTGTTGTGCGATTGGACTCGGGGAGATTGGAACTCAACGACTTCATGCACATCCTCGTTTTGCGTCCTTGGCCTCACTTCTTCTCGCCTGTTCACCACCCGTAAACGGCCTCCTCTATGGTCTCAAGTCACGAACCCTACGACTCTCTGTGCAGAACTACTGGCGGAAAAAGGCAACCAAATCGGAACTACAGCAGGTAAACCATATTTCTTTCTCTTTTAATGATTATGACGGACTTCACAGCCCCATACGTAAATAGGCTGAGTTTTCACGAATACAAGGAATTGAGAGAATTCAAGGAATTTAGAGTAATCAAGGAAGGGACTTCCCCAACTCCTTCCTCCTACATTACCTCACTCCTCGCTTGCCCATCTAACCTTCCCCTTCCTCAGCAATCGTTTGCCCTCCCCTCCTTACACTCATTTCCCGTACTTCCCCTCGCTTAAACTTACATCTTCTACTTCCCCTTCCTGATCTGTATTTCTTCCCCTCATTCACTTTCTCTACTTTCACTTCCCTCGTTTCATACGTACTTTCCCTCCACTCATCGCCCCTACTTCTATTCTCACTTTCCCTACACTCATTTCCCCTCACTACTCTTCACTTCCCCTACTATGAAAAAAGTAGGACGGACACCCGACGTAAGCTATAAGGGTTTCTGTCCGGGGCTAAAAAACTCTAAAAATTATAAAAAGGGGAAATAAGGAACATTTCTTGAAAACAGTGCAAAAACGAATTCACTTAAAAATGGAGGAAAGAGTGTAAAGTCAAATTATTATTCCACAACCGTTTCGAATTTTTCCGAAGAAATTTTCACAAACTTTCTAGTCACATTCATGCAATTCCTAGAACTCATTAAATGTAAGGAAGTTCTAGGATGCACAGAATTCCTGTATAAGTAGAATTCTCAGAATTCATTGAAATTCTTAGAATTTATGGAATTCTTAAAATTCATAGAATTTAAGTAATTTACCTAATTTAAGGAATTTATTAAATTCATGGCATTTACTAAATTTATGAAATTGACTAAATTAATTGAATTTACTAAAGTGATTGAATTGACTATATTCATGGAAATTACTAATTTCACAGAATTTACTCCTCGCTGAATTTACTAAATAAATTATATTAACTAAATTTATTAAATTTACTAGATTCATTCGATTGACTAAATTCAAAAGAATGACCACTCATTGAATTTATTTAATTCATGAAGTTGAAAAAATTCAATTACTTTACTAAACTCCATGAATTTATAAAATTCACTAAATTGACTAAATTAAATAAATTTACTAGATTCATGGGTTTACTAAATTTATAGACTTTACTATTCAATGAATTGACTAAATTCGTTGAATTTACTAAACTAATTGAATTGATTCAATTCATGGAATTCACTAAATTCATAGAATTTCTCAAATTCAAAAATTCTTGGAATTCCTAAAATTCACTGAGCTCACGGAATTCCAATAATTCATCGAATTCTTAGAATTCCTATAATTACAGAAATTCACCTAGTTTAATAAATTTACTGAATTGATGAAATTCCTACAATTTAAAAAATTCCTATGATTCACTGAATTTCTATAATTAACGGAATTTCTGGAATTCACTGAATTTATAAATTCACTTAATTCCTAGAATTCACATAATTTCTAGAATTCACTTATTTCTAGAATTAACTGAATTTCCATAATTCGCTGAATTTCTATAATGCATTAAAAACAAGAAATTTTTAGAATTCAAGAAATTCTTATAATGCATTGAATTCAAGAAATTCTTCGAATTGCAGGACTTTACTTGATTCAATGAATTTATTACTGAATTCAATGAATTTACATAAGTCAAGGAATTCACACAATTCCGATAATTAACAAAATCCAAGAAAATGTATAGAATTCCTTACAAAAATATTACCAACCAAATTTGGACAACCAGCATTAATTATTCCTATTGTAATTTAAAAAAAGATCCTCTCAAAAAAATTATTTCCCTGAAAAATAACACATTTTTTTCAAATAACAATAGGAACATTTTACAGTGGTTTCACAAATTTTATCTTTAGATTTTTGGTATTGTTTTCACGGATTCCATACATTAACTTGATTATTGGGCGTTAAATTGGATTAAAAATTTAATATTAATTACATAGAAATATTTTAATTTTTGTTCCAAGAAATTTATGAAAGGATAGAAATTTATTAAATTTCGAGAATTCTTTAAATTGAAAGAATTCATCAAATTCAAGTACTTCCTCTCCACTCATCCCTTCTACTACCTATATTTTCTCTTCCTCTACACTTATTTTCCTACACCAGTCTTCACTTCCCCTCCTAAAATTATAAAAAAGGGAAATAAAGAAAATTTCTTGAAAATAGTGCAAAAAAAGGATTTATTAAAAAAGGGGGAAAGAGGGGTAGAAAAAAGTGTGATGTCTAATTCTTATTCTACAACAGTTCCGAATTTTCCCGAAAAAAGTTTCACAAACTTTCATGTCACATTTCGAATGACCTTGAATGAGAAAGAAGAAGGGCATTGACTATTAATAATGGGTGTGGTGAACCGCACAATCATCTATTAATAGCTATGGTATAAATGTAGGGTACTGGATGCATTTACAAACATTTCCAAAATCAATCGTAAAAAGTTCGCAGCTCATGTATTATTACAGTAAGTAATTATCCTGAGGCGTGTCACCTCCCCCTGTTGTTCGAAAATTGTAAATTTCTTCTTCCGTTTGACCTACATTGAGTTTGGATGGTTGCTTGAGAGTGATTTATTATTAACTCAACAGTAATAAATGACATAATCCGGTAAGAGCAATAAAAACCGTTTTTCTTGGCTGTATTAGGTTTCAGGTGATCTTAAAGAATTTTTCAAGGGGAGATAGAAGAAATAAAAAACAATGACCTGAAAAAAAATTAATCGAGGTGGATGCATGCCGTACGCTTTTAACACCTTAATTAAGTCGTTTAAACTTCGCCCTCCCATACTTCCCTTCCCCCATATTTTGTCTATGTTCGCTCCTCTCCCAAAATTTCCCCTACTACCCTTCCTCTACTTCTCTCTTCACTTCACCGCTCTTCATCTACTTCTCCCTTCTCTAATTTTCTACTCCTTATTTCCCCTCCCATCACTT
>NC_046657.1:74033445-74035947 GCF_010883055.1 Belonocnema kinseyi | reverse complement strand
TTCTATACTTTCTTACATGAGGTATAATTTTGGTTAAAAGTTAATCTTTTCAGGTTGAAAATGCATTTGTTTTGTTAAGATTTGTAGGTTTGGTTAAAAGTTCAACTGTTTGTTTGAAAATAAACTTTTTTTGTGGGAAACCCGTCCTTTTGACTTGGAAATTCCACGAATTGGTAGAAAATTTAACTATTTCGTAAAAATTTCATCTGTTTTGTAAAAAAATTCCTGGTTGAAAGTTCAACTTTTTCGTTAACAATTGATGCCTTTTGTTGAAAGTTCGTTCTTTTTGGTAGAAAATTAAATTTTTTGGTTGAAAATGATTTTTTTTTAATGAGGATTAAACTTTTTTGCTGAAAATTCGTTTTTTTTTTGTTAAATTATGCTGTATTTTATTTTTAATTGCATTTTTTGGTTCAAATATCAAACATTATATCTTTTTTTGAAAATTTCTTTTTTATGTTTACAATTATTAAAATTCTTCGTTGAAAGTTTAACTAATTTTTTAAAAGATTCATGTTTTCGAGTTGAAAGTTAAACTGTTTGGCATAGAAAGTTCGTCTTTTTGTCTTTAAAATTAGATATTTGGGTAGAAAATTCAAATATTTTTTAGATGATTCGCTTTTTTAAGTTGAGTTTATAATTTGTTTATAATATGAGTTACATTGAAAGATGTGCGAAAACTTTGATTTCTATTATCTATTTTATTAAAAATTAAACCGTTTTGTAGACAATTCACGAATTTGGTTAAAAGTTGTCTTTTTGGTGGAAGATGAATCTTTGATGAAAATTAATCTGTTTGGTTGACAAATTAACTTCTTTTTTTTAAATGCGTATTTTTTGTTTTAATTCAATTAGTTGAAAATTAGTTTTTTTTATAATAATTGTTCAAAAATGATTATTTTTGTTTAGCATTTGTCTTTTTGGGAAAAAATTAAACTGTTTTTTTTATTCCACTTTTTAGATATAAAACTTATATTTTTTTAGAAAACTATTTTTTGGTAGAAAATTAATCCTCTTGATTGAAAAATTATCAACTATTTTGTGGAAAATTTAATTCTTTTTTTTGAAAATTCTCCTATCTTAGTGAAAATTTATCTATTTTGTTACAAAGTCATCTGTTTTGCTGAAAATTCAACAGTTTTGTTGAACATTCTTCCATTGGATTGAAAACTCCTCCTTTATTGTAGAAAAGTAATTTTTGTTTGTTCAAAATTAATCTTTCTTTCTTTCTGACTTAAAATGAAAATTTTAAATTGTTGGAGTATTCACTTTTATTAATTTTTAACTGGTGATTTAACAATTTCATTTTTAGTTGAGAATTAATCTTTTTCAGTGCTGAAAATTCAACTATTTTGGTTAAATTTTCTTTCTTGTTTCACAATTAAACTGTTTTATTACATTTTCATTCTTTTGGATTGAAAATTCATCTTATCTCAAAAATAATTTTTTTGATGAAAATTCAACTATCTATTTAAAAAAAATCTTTTTGATTTGCAGATTCTACTATTCAGTTAAAAATTTAAATCTTTTTTTTTAATTCGTCACTTTTTTGCTTTTGAGTTCAAGAAATTAGTAGAAATGTTTTTTATCTCTTGATTAAAGAATCTTTCTTGGTTGAAAATTCAACTCTTTAATTTGTTAAAAATTCATATCTTATTGTCGAAATTTTCTATTTTTTGTGGAAATATTAACTAATCAACTCAACTTTCCGCGCCGCAACCGTCTCGCGTGATCTCGCATTGAATGTCAGAAGACCAATCAAAGCGTTTCATCACATAACCTCGTACAAACACACGTTTGTGGCATCGTCAACTCTGAGTTCGAGTGATTTTTTTGGTTGGTTTGGTGTATTATGTGAGAAACATTTGAAAGCATTTAAAATTAAAGAAAAAAACTGCAAAAGGGCAAATTGCGGGTCAGAGGGATCCATTGTAGAGGCGAAAAATATTTGACTGTCAAAGCACGACGAGAAAACAGTTTCTTTGATAGTAAGCTCTGATTAGTTGCCGCAACAGTGCCACTCGCGACCACTGTAGACGACTATTCCTTGCGTTACGATGCCGTATCGCATCCCTGAGACTTGCGGCGACTGAACGAGCTATTTGCGGCGATTGTAGACCAGGCCATGACCCAACAAAGCATGGTCCTGCCAGGCGAAAGTAAAAAAAAGTCAACCAATCAGATTCGGCACTCTAGGGCACCCGACCTTTCTGACATCTTAGATCGAGTGCGGCAGTTAGCTTCCCCTTCCATTCGCACCAATGCAGTGAGTATGGTGGGGGGCTTTGGTTCACTCCAAGTCACTTTAAGTCGAACGTTGTTACGTCCTACCTTTCGGATCCACTGAATAATATAAAGAATTATTCTTTGATTGGTGGATTCCTTTTCTAGTCGTAAGGCTCGCTGCTGACTGGCGTTGATTTGAAAATCAACTACCGCGGTTATTTAAATCCTTATAATAATCACAGGTGATGAAATTAAGAATCTCACAAGTTAAAATGT
>NC_046657.1:74030398-74033345 GCF_010883055.1 Belonocnema kinseyi | reverse complement strand
TTAAATTAACTCGTATCCAACGATAAAGAAAGTTTCTTCTTTATCGACTGAGATTATAAAATCAACGAGTTTAATCGACGGCAATACGCAAGCCGTCACAAACGTATTTGAGCATCGAATTGGCGGGACCATGGTTTGTTGGATCATGAGACCAGGCTTAACGCGTTCAGCGATCCCCACTTAGGTCCCAAAGAGAAAAACAGCATAAGAGCGCATGCGAAATCCAAACGCGCCGGTGCTACCCCCACTCTGGCGGGGCGTATAAGAGAACCCTTCGCACGTCAGAATCCAGAAAGAACAGAATCCGCAGAAAATTCGGCTGAACAACATCTCAGAAATATTGGCTATTGCCTTTCTTAGTCTTTGTTTTCTTATCTGTAGAAAATAGTAAGTACCTCTAGTCTTATTTGATTTTAATCTGAGATTTAGCGTGTCTGAGGTGTCGGTCAGGCGCAGATAGGATTCTTTTGTAAAGCTGGAACAGCTCCCCACAATCAAGACAGGAGGGGTTAGATTTAGGGACTCGCGGCAGAGGTCTAAAGCTTTCCGACCAATTCCACAGGTATACACCTGGACGGTGAAGGTCTGAGGTTTACCCCTTCATGTAACCCCCTGGATTCATATCGGGCTAGCTCAAGGGGTGCGGAAAGGCCCGGAAATTATAACAGTTTTCATCAAAAAATTATGAATCTCACCTAAAATTTCGTTTCGTGCCCCTAATTTGGAATACATCAAAATATTTGACCTCACCTAGTTCAGTATTTGGCACCCTGAGAGTGTTGCACGAAGCGGCCGTTAGTAATCTTGTGCGATGAAATGGATTTCTTACATTGTGGTCATCAAAGGGATTTCCCGTTCTGCAGGAACCAAGAACTAATAGAGCCTCGCTCAAGCGTCGCTGTAATGGTGCGAAGGGAAAAGAGGTTTGTCCATTTCCGGAAGGCCTCCTTGAACCAGTAGCGCTGGGCGTTCTCGCCTGAATTTCCTGCAATTAGATCGATCGATGTTTGCTTAAAACGAACAAAGAGATGCTTAAATAAATAATTGTGTTTATGTTACAAAGTCAGTTTGCTAAGCTCAAACATCCAAGACAAACGGTTTTTATTCCTTATACCGGAACCGCTAATTTATTTTTTATTTAGTTAATAATTAATTACTTCCAGGCCATCATCCCTTCTGGATCAAGCGTTGAGTGAAATTACCATGTTAGAACTATCGGGGGAAGTGACATGCACGAGGATAATTAATCATTTCATTGATGGTCCTATTTTCCCTAATAGTCCCTTATTTTTAAGATTTTCAATAAATGTCTCCTAATTTAAATATATGTGTATATGTGTGTGTGTGTGTGTGTGTGTGTGTGTGTATATATACATACATATACATATATCAGAATAAGTCATGATTTAAGGATAATTTTTTTAAAGAAAAATCTTTAATGGAACACTTGGAATCTATAGAAATTTTATGGGATTTTTATTGTTGTAAAATATTTCCATTATGAATAATATTATTATTAATTGAATACATATGTGAGTCTGTATAATAATAATAATAAAGGATTATAAACACGAATTATCCTCGGATTTATCAAATTATGAATCAAATCAAAATCTTTCCAATTTTTCAAATATTTTAAATCTTTTTAAAATTCCTAAATATCTTTTAAACTCACTCTAATTTTTCTCACATTTTCTAAAAATATTTCGAAATTTAAAAGAATTGCCATAAAATTTTCCAACTTTTCTTTCGACCATTTTCGTCCATTTTAACCTTGCAAAATTGAAAAAATTTTGCTTTACATTATTTTCAGAAATGTATATTTTCTGTTATTAATTTACTCTTTGGAATCCGCTAAACTTAGTTTTCTAAGGAGGGGAAGTAAGGGGAAATAAAGGAAGTGATGAGAAATAAGGGCGAAGTAGGGGAAATTATGGTAGGAAAAGTAAAAGTGAGGATGAATAAGGGGTGGGAAGTGAGGTGAATTAGGAGAAATGAGGAGAGAGGAATTAGGGGCAATGAAAGCAAATAAAATAAAGAGAAGTAAAGGAACATTAGGAGAGGAGATATAGGGCAAGTGATGGAAAATGAGGAGGAAGTATGAAAAGTGAGGGAAAATGATGGGTAGGGTAGTGAGAAAAAATAAGGGCGGGGTAAAGTAGGGAAATTATGTGGAACATAGCAGGGGAAGTGAGGGGCGATTAGGAGGGGGGTATATGGATTAAGTGAAAATAAGGGGCATTGAGATGCAGTGAAGTGTGAGGAAATGAGTGGAAGAAAAGTAGGGAAAGTATGAGAAGAGGAGTATTTGAAGTAAGGGGAAATTATGGAAGTGTAATTAGGAGTGATAAGGGGTGAGTAGGGAAAATGAGTCGAGGGATATTGAGAGAAGTTATGGAAAATGAGAAAAGGGGAAGTAAATTATTAGGAGGGGAGGGGAAATTAGGGAGAGGAAGTCGGAGAAGTGAATGTAATTGAGGTGAAGTAAGGCAAATTATTAGAAGTGTGGGGCAATGGGGGGGAGGTAGATGAGTTAAGGGGGAAGTAGGGGGATTTAAAAACAGTGAATGGAGGCGAAGTGTGGGAAAATGAGGAGAGGGAGATTAAGACAAGTAAGGCAAGTAACACAAAAAGAGAAGCGGAGTAGTTAAAGTGAGGAAGAATTATGGAAGGGGAATTAGGAGAAATGAGAGGTGATTAGGGAAAATGAATGGAGATATAGTATGGAAAGTAATAGGAAATGAGGTGAGAGGAAGTGAGTCGTAATAAGCGGAGAGGAAATTATGGAGGCGAAGTAAGAGAAGTGAGGTTAAGTTAGGAAAATTATTATAAATAAGGATGAGTAGGTGATGGGAAGTGAGGACCAAGGAAGGGAAGTAGGGAAAATTAATTATTAGTTGTGTAAGTGAGGAGAGGGCGAAGCAGAGGATAAAGAAGTGGGGGGGGG
>NC_046657.1:74008711-74030298 GCF_010883055.1 Belonocnema kinseyi | reverse complement strand
CCCCCCCTTTAAAATACATTCGTTGAAGAAAATTCACAATCGCCCCCACCGAAAAATCTTTTGGAACCGCCGCCCCCCACCATACTCACTGCATTGGCTCGAATGGAAGGGGAAGCCCACTGCAGCACTCAATCTGATTGGTTGAATTTTTTTTACTTGCGCCTCGCAGGACCATGCTTTGTTGGATCATGGATCCGAAGGATCCTACTGTAATCCCCACTCGAAAACTTCTCTGCTAGCCGTGATAGGTGGGCGCACGCGCATCGGGATAAGTTTCTGCGTTCTGCGTGATCGAAAGTGGGGACGCGGTCCACCGTGATCCGACGAGTCCTACTATAATTACGATTATAATTTTCCGTAAACATTAGAGATTATTAACTATAGAGTAATATTAATCTGTTTTCCGTTTCAAGGGGGAACTGCCAAACCTGTAAGGACGAGTTTAAGCACAGCGAGTCTACAAATGGGGTCTCGATATTCAAACGACTTTGACGGAATCGATGCAAAAATCGAAAACGATGGTGGGTGTTTAGCTATGAGTCATACTCCAAATCAAAGCCCAAGGATTTTGATAACTCGAGCTTGCAGCGAAGAGAGTCAGGACTGCGAAATTCCATTGCTTAAGAAAACTTTTTCAGCAGCCACTTCTGATTTGCAGATTTGCGAAAGTAAAATACTCGATGTAACTAGAAAATCAATGTGCTCTTTCTGGCTTGCTTCTAGACGTTTACCTTTCCAAGCTTGAAGGGGAACCCAAAACCTTTGGATTTTTTTTTTATTTATACTCCTCTCCGCAATCGGTAATAGCTCAACTTTTAAGATGCGTTTTTTCAGCCATTCTCGAGAAAAATGACTTTCAAAAAGATCCACGCATGTTACATGGACATTTAACCTCCCAGTTATACGAGGCGGTAGTGTTTCGAGTTTAGAGCCGCACAGTCTACGCTGCTCGAATCCTGCTGCTGGAATTTTTTTCCATACTTTTTTTTATTTCAAAAAATTGGGGTTTTCAACTTTTCTCATTTTTACTTCAAAAAAAGTTTTTATGGAATATTCTCAATTTTCATCTTTCAACTAAACATTGATATTTTAGTAATTATTATTTTATTATGAGATAAGATTAAAATATCAAAATCAAAACCCAAAAATCTTTAAATTTTGTCAAATTTATTCAAATTTATATGGAACCCCAAATCTCGTTTAAAATAAATGAATCCTTTAAACTGTATAAAGCTCTTTGAAATTCTTTTAAATCCCGTAAAATCATAATTTGTAGCAACTCTTCAAAATATCTGGAAATTCTTTCGAATCCCTTCCAATCCCTTGAAATCCCATCCAATATCGAAGATTCTATGCAATCTTTTATAATTCACAGGAATCCCATAAAATCTCACAAAATCATGTATAATTCTTTGAAATTTCTGGCAAATCCCTTCAAATCCTTGCACACTGTTTTTAATCTCTTACAATCTCTTAAAATATTGAAATTCTATGAAATTATTTAGAATTCACTGAAAGCCCTTAAAATCGTGTGACATCATTATAATACTTTTAAATTCCTTAAAATCTCGTGATATCGTTATTATTCTTAGAAAATCATCGGAATCCCTTCAAATCCCTGGAATTTTTTTAAATCCCTTTAAATCTCTTGAAATATCAAAAATGCTATGCAATTCCTCGTAATCCCTTTAAATACCTAGAACTTCTTTCGAATCTCTTCCAATCTCTTTAAATCTCATCAAATATAGAAAATTCTATGGAATCTTTTATAATTCACTGGAATCCCCTAAAATCTCATAAAATAATTTATAGTTCTTTGAAATTTCTCGCAAATCCCTTCAAATCATTGCCGACTCTTTTTAATCCCTTAAAATCTCTTGACATATTAAAAATTCTATAAAATTGTTTAGAATTCACTGAAGGCCCTGAAAATCCCGTGACATCATTATAATACTTTAAAATTTCCTAAAATTCGGTGACGTCATTATAATTTTTTTAAATTCCTTGTAATCCCCTCAAATCCCTAGAAATTCTTTTAAATCCGTTCCAATTCCTTGAAATGTCGTAAAATATTGAAAATTCTATGCAGAATCTTAGAATTCACTGAAATCCCTTAAAAGCCAGTGACATCATTATACTTCTTAGAAATTCCTCATGATCCCTTCAAATCCCCGGGAATTTTTTTGAATTTTTTTAAAACTTTATATTCTTATAAAATTATTTCAAATATTTCGATTCTCTGTAAAATACTTCGAATGTGGTAAATTTGATCCAATTTTAAAATATTAGGATTTCAAGTTTGGTAAAGTAGTTAATTTTGAAAGTTGTGTTGTTGGTCACCCAATAAATTTACAATTTATGAATAAATTTGCAAATAATACAAATTTGAAATATTAGAATTTTAAATTTGGTAAGGTGGGTAATTTCAAAATTTAATTTTTGGGCACTTGATAAGTTCAGAATTTAAAAATAATTTTGCAAAGAACCCAATTTTCGAATATTAGAATATCTTTGGTAATGTGAGTAATTTTGAAATTTCTTTTTTTTTAACACTTGTGTAATTTCCAAAAAAAGTTATAGTTCCTTATTTCCTAATTTAAAGTGTCTCGTCTCCAAATTTAGGAATGAGTAGTCAAATATTTTTCACAAGTTTGGCTAAAATTTCAAATGTTATTTTTTAGAGAATTGATATGACTGTAATTTCAAAAAAAATTGCAAACAACGAAATTTTAGAATATTAGGATTTCAAATTTGATAAAATGGGTAATTTTGAAATTTATTTTTTTTGCCACTTATAAATTTAAAGTTTCTAAATTAATTTGCAAATATTCGAATTTTGGGATATTAGAAATTCAAACTTGGTAAAGTGAGAAATTTTCAAATTTATATATTTTTGACACTTATAATTTTAGAATTTCGAAATAAATTTGTAACCTTCTAAAATTGTTTGAAAATTTTTCTAAACTTCTTGAAATATTTTGAATTGTTTCTAATTATCTTAAAGTTCCTTTGAAATCCCTAACATCCCCTTAATACTCTTTAAATATCTTGAAATCGCATAAAGTGTTTAAATATTTTGCAATTTGTTGAAATCCCGTAAAATCTTTAAAATGCTACGAAACTTTTTAAACTTTATTAAAATTATTTGAAATTTCTTCACCTTTTTTGAAAATCCATACAAAATCCTAAAACATTGTTAATTGAAATTTTGAGAAAATTGGCAAAAAATGCCAGCATCAGGAATTGAACCCTGACTTTCCAGTTACAAACGCGAGCGTGAATTTTTTTTTAAAATAATATTTCTCAAAAATGGCTGGAACGCTCATCTTATTACATTAAAATATTCAAAGTTTGGCCATTATCTGTTCCTGGGACGACAATGAATACAAAAATTCCAAGTGTATAAGTTCCTTTTGTTAGTAAAATTTTGTTCCCTCTATTTTAAATTAGAATCTGAGTTGCGCTTCTTTTTTCCCTCTATCTCTTTCTCTGACTCTTTTCAGTTGACTTCGATGTTAAATATTATTATTGTAAATCTTATGAAACTTTTGGTTATCTCTTGAAAATGACTTAAAAACATCAATTAAAAATTCTTTGGAATCTTTGAAAATACCTTAGAATTTTTGAAAGTCCCTGAACATTTTATAATCTCATGAAAATACCTTGATATATTTTAAATTACCCTTAAATATTTCGAACCTTTGGAAATCCCGTCAAATTATTGGAATAAATAAAAAAATCTTGAATTTTTTGAAAATACCCTAAAATAGTTAAAATCTTTTGAAATTCCTTGAAATTTTTTTAACCTCTTGAAAGCCCCTTTGAATTCTGGAAAATACCCTAAAATATTAAAACTTTTTGAAATTCCCTGCAAATTATTAAAATCACTCCAAAATTCTTTGGATTATTTTAATATACCAAAAATATTTGAAATCCCTTAAAATTCTTGTAGACTCATGATAATGCCTCGGAATATTTTAATATACCCTACAATATTACAAATTATTTCAAAAACGTTGACCATGAAAACTTTTTAAACTCTTAAAAATGCCTTGGAACCTTTTAAAACCCTGAAATATTTCGAATCTTTAGAAACCCCTTTAAATTATTAAAACCAATCGAAAAGTCCTTGTGATCTTTTAAAATATCCAACAGTATTGAAAATTATTAGTATTTTCTAAAATATCTAAATATTTTAAATCCTCGGAATATCATTCAAATTATTACAATTAATCAAAAAAATTCATTGGAATACCTTAATATATTTTAAATCCTTCAAAATCTTTTTAAATTCCTTAAAATTTTGTAAAGCTCTTGAAAATTCGCTGAATTTGGTAAAAATACGCTAAGAAATCTCAAATGTTTTAAAATCTTTTAAAATATCTTCAAACTTTGTAAAACCACCTTTTAAATTATTGAAATCTTTTAAAATATCCTAAGATCTTTTAAATTTTTTGAAATCTCTGGAAGTACCTTGCAATTTTCTGAAATCCTGGAAAATTTATGAAAGTATCTGGACAGCTTTTAAAATCTCTTAAAATCATAGAAATCCTTCAAAATTTAATCAGATTCCTTTGGAATCTTTTAAAATATTCTAAAACCTTAAAAGGTTCTGAAAATCGTTCCAAATCTTCTGAAATTTTTAAAAACCCCCACCCATTTTTTTAATTTCCTAAAATTCTTCAAATCCTTGAAAATTTTTCAAATATTTTAAATAATCAATTTTGTAATTGTTTTTAATGCCCTAAAATCTTTTAAACTTAAAGTGCTTCTTACAGAAATTCCCTGACATTTTCAATTTTTTCAAAACCTCTTACTTTTCCCTAATTTCAACGTTTTCCCTGACATGCTGTCTTTTTCAGTTGGAATTCGGGATTCATCTCATAAATATAATAAAAATTCTCAAAATTGGATATTAGCGTTAATTTTTTTAGATTATTTTTCATTTAAAGACCGAAGGTGGACACAACCAAGCATTGGGAGCGATAGTAGCACCGGAAGTAGTGACGCAAGTGTTTGGACAACGGGAGTAAAGCAAAAAGGCCGAAACAGTAACAAAAATGCAATGGACGCTTGGACCATTGGACGATTTGTTCGAGTGAAGACATTAGAAGAAGGAGTGATCTTCATCGGCAAGACTCGCAATGAACAAAATAGTGAAAGCAGCGAAAATACTGACAATACAGCTACAACTACTTCTACTCTTCCATCCAGAACATTGACAATGGTATCTAATTAATTAAACAATTATTTCTTTAAATTAGCCTTTCTTCGCCCACTTTTCGTCCCCTCTTATCACTTTTTCAAATACACTTTCCCTACTTTCCTTTTCACTTCCCCAAATTGCTCCTACATCTCCCTCCTCTAGTTCCTCCCACTTCACTTCTCATAATAACTCCTCCCCTACTTTTCTTTCCATAACCTCCTCCCTTTGGACTATATCCCTTCTCTACCTCTCCTATTTCCACGTAAATGCCTCCATATCCCCCCTCAAAACTCCCTTACACTGCTTCTCAATTCCTCTCCTCTTCTTACCATACTTTACGTTTCATGACTTCTACTTCCACCTTCATATAAACATCCTTTCACTACACTTATTCCTCTAGATCCCTCACCTCACTTCCCTTGACACATTCTCCCATAACTCGCTTCACATCAGATCGTGACTTCTCACTACTTCCCATCTCTGCCTCCCCTATTTGAACCTCACTACTCAATATGCTACTACTAACGATCCCCAGGCCACAGTTCTTCTCATTACTTCTCACTTACCTGCCCTAAATCTCATGCTTTCCCACTAATCACTTCACCTAACACCTGCTCTTAATTCTCCTTTCTCTAGTTCCCCTCTCCTTACTTATTCTCTCCTCACTTTCCCCTTTCTCATTTCTCTAATTCTCCTCCCTTTTCCCATTATGTGATTACTTCTCTCTACTTCCTTTCTCTCTCTACCTCCACTATTTAACCTCAATACCTCTACACTCCCTCTTCACACTTCATATGACTACTCTTCACTTCTCTTACTTCTTCCTTTATTTGATCACCCTTCACCTACTTCCTCCTCCTCTAACTCTCCTTTCTTAACTTCTAATACCTCCTCCTTTCTTCCCTGCCCATCAGGTCATAAATTCTGCCCACTTCCCTGATATACCTTTCCTATTTTTTCACCACTGCCCGCAGATCTCATCTCCACACTTCCTCTCACTACTCTCCACTTCCCCTCTTATACTTCTAATTCTTCCCCTCATCATATCGCTTACTTCTCCTTCCACTAATACCTCCCCATACTTTCCTTCATATCACATTATGAGTACCAACTACGTAACCTCTCTACTTTTCTTATTTACCCTTCACCACCCATCATATTTCCTCATTCTATATCGAATGCTTTCCCTATCATAGATTTCCGTAGTTTCCTGCTCTTAAGCCTTCTTTATATTAGCACTCTTCTGCTACTTCTCCTTTGGTTCCCCTCTTCTGACTTCTCCTAATACTTCAATAATCTACTCACTTCCCTTCCATTACTTAACCTATTACCCTTTCTCTATTTCCTTACTCACTTTTCCAACCTATCCCTACTTTCCTACTTCCCTTTTTTGACTTCTTATTATGCTTCCTTCCTATCACGACCCCTACTTCCCCAACCATCGCCTGCTTCTTTATCCTCAAATTTCGATCTTCTCACTTGCCCTTACATTACTTCGTCACTTTCCATTACTTCCCCTCTCCATCTCCTTCATTTACTCCTCACTACCCCTACCTCTCCTCCCTATAGTTACTCGCAATAATCCTCACTTCCCTTCCCCTACTTCTCATGATTTACCTTCCATAATTTTCTTAACTACCCTTCCCCTACTTCGTCCATCACTTCACCATCCTCCCGCTACTTCTCCCTACTTCTACTTCCCTTTTTCTCATTTCCCCAAATACTTCAATAACCTTCTCACTTCACACTATTTCTCCTCTTTACCTCCCCTGATTCCCGTTCACTATCTCTACATTTCTCTTGCTACCCCTTACTTCTTCGACCCTACTTCTCATGCTCTCCTTCCATCACTCCCCCCTCGAGAAAAAAGTATGACCGACGGCCAAATGGAAATTTGACCGAAACTATTAAAGTTTCTTCACAGAGCAACGAAACCATAAAAATGTACAAGAGGGTGGTCTATATTTTCATCTATCAAAATATTTTTTTTAGAAAGCGGTAACTCACAGTGAAGCAAAAAGAGTTTCTCTGGATTTATAAATTTTTAACCTTCGATTTGGGCTCTTCTTTTAATTAAATATTTTCAATTTCTGAAAAAACTCGCGTGTTTGGATTTTTGAATTTAACAAATTAGTTCATTCTTCAATCACCACAAAAATTGAAAATTTGTTTAAGCCTTCAGAAATAACAATTTCTTCTATTTTTAGATTTATTAAACAGTCTTATATCCATGCTAAAACTATCATGAAATAATTTGCAATAGTGGGTGAGCATATTTAAGCAAAAATGTTTATTATGTTATAAACAAATTAATGTAAAAAAATTATGTTTTGGTATTCACAACGTGTAGCTCATTAAAATCTAGAGATTAGGTACAAAATGTGAAAATTACTATTTTATTACGATTAATTTAAAGTACATGCTATTTGGTAACTGTTTAAACAATTTTCTTAAACAAATTGAGAGTTTGGCTATTTTTCAACGAATAGGCTCCATTTTTGTATGAAATCCGCTAAGAATATCTTTTTGATGACTCTTCATTATGATAATTTTAAAATTTATAAAAAGTAACATTCATTTAAACAATTTTCATAAACAAATTGAGAGTTTGGCTATTTTTAAACGATAAGGCTCAGCTTTTTACGGAATCAACAAAGAATATCTTTTTGGTGATTCTTCGTTATGATAATTTGAAAATTTATAAAAATGATCATTTATTTAAACAATTTTCATAAAAATATCGAAAGTTTGGCTATTTTTCAAGGAATAGGCGTTCATTTTTTTACGGAATCAACTCGGAATGTCCTTTTGATGACTTTTCGCCATGGGACTTTTAAAATTTATAAATATGATTATTTATTTAAACAATTTGCATGAACCAATTGAGAGTTTGGCTATTTTTCAACGAATAGTCTCCATTTTTTATGAAATTAATGAAGAATAGCTTTTTGATGACTCTTCGCTATGATAATTTGAAAATTTATAAAAATGAACATCATTTAAACAATTTTCATGAACAAATTGAGAGTTTGGCTATTTTCAAACAAATAAGCTCAGTTTTTACGGAATCAACAAAGAATATCTTTTCGATGACTTTTCACTATGAGAGTTTAAAAATTTATAAATATGATTATTTATTTAAACAATTTTCATGAACAAATTGAGAGTTTGGCTATTTTTCAACGCATAGTCTCCATTGTTCATGGAGTCAATGAACAATATCTTTTTGATGACTCTTCGCTATGATAATTTAAAAATTTATAAAAATGAACATTTATTTAAACAATTTTCAGGAAAAAATTGAGAGTTTGGCTATTTTCAACGAATAGGATCAATTTTTTACATAATCAACTAAGAATACCTTTTCGATGACTCTCGGCTATGATACTTTGAAAATTTATACAAATAATTATTTATTTAAACAATTTTTATAAACAAATTGAGTTTGTCTATTTTTCAAGGAAAAGGCTTTCATTTTTTATGGAATCAACTAAGAATGCCTTTCCGATGACTTTTCGCGATTAGACTTAAAGTTTATAAAAATGATTATTTATTTAAACAATTTTCATCAACAAATTAAAAGTTGGGCTATTTTTCAATAAATAGTCTCAACTTGTTTTTACCTAATCAACTAAGAATATTTTCCCCATGACTGTTTCCTATTATTGATGGCAAATTGCCGAGAATGATGACATTGTGCAATGTCTACATTTTAAATTGACAAACAACAATAATTATTTAAACAAATTTGCTAAACAACAAAATTATCTTAATGAAGAGTCATCAAGAAGACGTTATTGGTCGCTTCCGCAAACAAAAATTGAGCCTATTCGTTGAAAACAGCCAAACTCTGAATTTGGATATAAAAATTGTTTAAATAATTAATAATTATTGTAAATTTGTAAACCAGCATAGCAAAGAGTTAGCAAAAAGACATTCTTAGTTGATTCCATGAGAAGAAAATAGCCTATTCGTTCAAAAATACCTAAACTATGAATATGTTTATAAATTTTTTTAAACAATTGCCATATAGAGCGTTTTTTCCATAAATTGTAATAAATCAGTCATTTCTCTCACTTTTTATATAAGAACTCTAGATTTGCGTAAGCTAAACATTCCTAATCGAGAAAAATAACATGTTTATTAATTTATTTATAACTTAATAAATAATTTTTTTAAATTATTCTCATCGATTGGGAATTATTTCTCGTCAGTTTTAGCATAGATATAAGACCTGGTTTGATAAATCTGTAAAAATGTTACTTTTGAAAAGTTAAAAGAAAATTTCCACATTTGTTTTTTAGAAAATAAACTAATAATTTTTTTAGTAAAGTATAACCTCAAAATTAAATATTTTACCAATATAATTTTTTTCTGCATAAAAGAGCGGAATAAAATAGTTATGTATCGAAATAAAAATACATGTACTTCAGGAATATAAATATTAGTGTTTAAGATCTAACCTAATTATTATAAATAAATTATATTAACAATGATTTGAAAGTGATATTCAAAAACAAAACAAAAACTTTTTTATAGAGTAAAAATGACTAAATTTTCCGTAGGAGTAATTTTTAGAATAAAAAATAACGATAAACTAACCCAGGCGATTTTATTAACATTTTAACACACAGATTGTACATTTTTTCGATATAATGGTTTCCTTTCTTATTAAATTACTTAAAAATCAATGAAAAATTATTGGTAATAAAAATAAAACTTACGAGTTAGTGGCCACTTTCTTGGAAGAAAATTATCATTCAGGTACCTGCAACATAAGGAAAAAAATGTTCCATTATAAACTGCTATTTTTAGTATTTATTTTATCATATTTTTAGCGAAAATAATATTTATCATTTAAATTTGTTGACTGTTTCGAATCGCCAAATGAAAAATGAATTTTTAACCAAAAAGATAAATTTTCAACCAAGAATATCATATTTATGAACTTTGAAAGTTTCTCGAAACATTGAAAAAATTTTAAAGATCTTGAATTTTTTTTATATTTTAAAAGTACCCTAAAATCTTTTAAAATCCTTTGGAATACTTTAAAAATGATTAAATGTATTAAATACTTCTTGATTGTAAAGTACTCTAAAATAGTGAAAATATTTGCAAATATTTTTAAACATATTGAAGCTCTTGAAAATTTCTTGGAAGTTTTAAAAATACCCTAAAATATGGTTTATCCTTCAGAATACCTTCAAATTATTGAAATTTAATCAAATTTCTTGAGATTAAAAAAAGATCTCTTAAAATATTTTGAAATCCTTTAAAATCCCTTAAAATTATTGAAATCTATGTATTACAAATTTCTTAGAATCATTTAAAATACCCTAAAATAGTGAAAATATTTCAAAATCCATTTGATTTTTTTAAGCTCTTAAAAAATGCCTCAAAATCTTTTTAAAACCTTTGAAATTCCTTAAATATCCTGAAATCAATAAAAAATTCTTTGGAATCTTTTAAAATAACCCAAAATGGTGAAATTCTTTTGAAATATTTCGAAATATTTTAAAGCTCTTAGAACTTCCTTGAAATTTTTTTAAATTCCTTAAAATCTTTAAATTCTTTAGAATTCCTTAAAATGATTAAAATCTAATTAAAATTTCTTGAGATCTTTTAAAATAACCTATAATAGTGAAATTGTTTTCAAATATTTCGAAATTCTTTAAAAATTTTTAAACCTCTTGGAAAATTCCTTGGAAATTTAAAAAATACCCTGAAAATTGAAAATCCTTTCGAGCACCTTCAAATTATTGGAATCTAATAGAAAATAAATTAAATAAACATAAAAAATTTTAAAGCTCTTCAATATTCTTGGGGAAAGATAGTGAAAGATAGTGAAAGATATTGAAAGATATTTAAAATTCCTTGGAATCTTTTAAAATACCCTGGCATAGTGAAATTCTTTTAAAATATTTCGAAATCCTTTGAAATCTTTTAAAGCTTTTGAAAATTCCTTTGAATTGAAAAAAAATACCATAAAATCCTTAAAATCCTTTGGAATTCTTTAAAATGATTAAAACCTTATTAAATTTCCTTAAAATCTTTCAAAATATTCCATAATAGTAAAATTCTTTTAAAATATTTCGAAATTCTTTAAATACTTTTTAATCTCTTGGGAAATTCCTTGAAAATTAAAAAAATACCCTGAAAATTTAAAATCCTTTCGAGTATCTTCAAATTACTGAAATCGAATAGAATTCCTTAGAATTAAAAAACCCTAATATCCTCAAAAATGCAGTCGAATGTCTTAAAATTTTTGAAATATATTGGACTTCCCTGAAAAATTTTCTAAATACCCTTAAATCTTTAAATATTCTTTGGATTCCCTTGAATATGGTTGAAATCTATTAAAAATTCCTTGGAATATTCTAAAATATTCAGAAATAGTGAAAATATTTTGAATTCCATTGAAACTTTTAAAAATTTTTGAAAACTCCTGAAGATTTTGAAAAATACCCTAAAAGCCATTATAATCCTTCGAAATCCCTTAAAATGCTTGAAATCAATTAACGATTCCTTGAAATTTTTTTAAATGTCCTAAAATAATTCAAATTTCTTGAGATATTTCGAAATATTTTGAAAATTTTTAAAGCTGTTGAAACTTTCTTGGAATTTTTAGGAATACTCTAAAAAAATTTTAAATCTTTTTAAATGACATCAAATTTTTAAAATTTAACAATATTCCTTAAATACTTTTCAAATACCCTAAAATAATAAAGAATCCTTTCAAATTTTTTAAAATGATTGAAATCTATTAAAAGTATCTTGGAATATTTTAAAATGCCCTAACATAGTGAAATTCTTTCTAAATACTTCGAAATGCTTTGACATTTTTTAAAGCTTTTGAAAATTCATTGGTAAATTAAAAAATACACTAAAATCTTTCAAATCCTTTGGAAATACCTTCAAATTATTGAAATATAATAACATTTCTTGGAATAATTTAAAATAGCCTAGAATAGTAAAAATATTTCGTAATCCATTGGAATTTTTTACAGCTCTTAAAAAATTCCTTAAAATCTCTTAAAATCCTTTGGAATCCCTTCAAAATGATTGAAATCTATTAAAATTTTTTTGAATATTTTTAAATACCTGACAATAGTGAAAATACTTTTAAATATTTTGAAATCCATTGAAACTTTCGAAAGCTCTTGAAAACTCCTTGGAATGTTGAAAACCACCCTAAAATCTTTTAAAATCTCCCGAAATCCTTTAAAATGTTTGAAATAGATTACAAATTTTCTTAGAATGTTTAAAAATATCCTAAAAGAATGCAAATTTTTATAGGTATTTCGAAATCTTTTGAAAATTTGTAATGCTTTCAAAACTTTCTTGGAATTTTTAGGAATACTCTAAAATCGTTGAAATCTTTTTGAATGTCATCAAATATTCGAATTCTAATAATATTTCTTGAATTATTCTAAAATACCTTAAAATGATAAAAGAATTCTTTGAAATTTCTTATAATGATTGAAATCTATTACAAATGGCTTGGAATCTTTTAAAGTGCCCTAAAATTGTGACATTCTTTTTTAATACATCGAAATCTTTTGAAATTTTTGAAAGCTTTTGAAAATTCATTGGTAAATTAAAAAATACACTAAAATTTTAAAAATCCTTCGGAAATACCTTCAAATTATTGAAATATAATCAAATTTCTTGGAATTTTAAAAGAATACGCTAAAGTCTTTCGAAATACTTTGAAATTCCTTAGCAGGATTGAAATCTATTAGAAATTCCTTGGGATTTTTTTAAATACCGTAAAATATTTTAAATCTTTTAAAATCTTTAGAAATATTTTGAAATCCTTTGAAATCTTTTAAAAATCTTTTGAGCTCTAGATAATTTAATGGAATTAAAAAAAAATATTCTAAAATCTTTTAAATTCTTTGGAATACCTTCTGAATGCTTGAAATCTGAAAAAATTCCTTGGAATTAAAAAAATACCCTAAAATAGTACAAATCTTTTTAAATCTTTTTAAACTTGTCTAAGCTCTTCGAAAATTCCATGGAATTAAAAAAAATCTAAACTCTTTTAAATCCTTTGGAATACCTTCAAATTTTTGAAATATAATAAAATTCATTGGGAGTTTAAAAGAATACCCTAAAATCTTTTGAAATACTTTGTAATACTTTGAAATCCCTTAGCAGGATTGAAATCTATTAGAAATTCCTTGGGATTTTTTTAAATACCCTAAAATATTTTAAATCATTTGAAATCCTTAAAAATATTTTTAAACGATTTTAAGTTCTAGGAAAACTCAATGAAATTTTAAAAAACTCTAAATCTTTTAAATTCTTTGGAATACCTTTAAAAAATTAAAATCTAATAAAATTTCATGGAATTTGCAAAAATACCCTGAAATAGAGCAAATCGTTTGAAATCTTGGAAAATCTTCTGCAGCTTTTTAAAGCTCTTGAAAATTCCTTGAAATATTTGTAAATACCCTAAAGTAGTTTAAATCCTTTAAAATAACCTTCGAACTTGGAATTTTTAAATATAACTTAAAAGCTTTTAAAATCTATTGACATCCCTGGAAATGATTAAAAGCTATGAAAAACTGTTTTGGAATCTTTTAAATACCCTGAAATATTAAAAATATTTTAAAATCTTTAAAAATCTTTAAAAATCTTTTTAAAAAACGTAAGCTCTTGAAAAATTCCATGAAATTTAAAAAGATATTCTAAAATTTTTTTAATTCTTTGGAATACCTTTAAATTATTGAAATCGATTACAATTGCTTAGAATCATTAAAACATACCCTAAAATAGTGCAAACCTTTTTAAATCTTTCAAAATGCTTTTGAAGCTTTTTGAAGCTCTTGAAATTCCTTGGGACTTTTTTAAATACACCAAAATATTACAAAAGAATAAAAGAAAATTCAGAAATAGAATAATTTTGTTGGTGTAAAACGAACATTTGTGTTTAAAAATATCTTATATTTAAAGAGAAAAGGGGAAGCGTTTCACAGCCTATCAATACGTTCATAAGGTCTTAAGAGAATCTTATGAAATTTTTTTTTTTTAATTTTGTATAAAATAAACGTATAAAATAGTATGATTGCCACGTAACACAAAAAACTATAAATATCCGTAAATAGAATTTTCAAATTCAGAAAAAAGTTGTCTCAAAATTTTTCAAAATGCGCTCACTTTTTGAATTTTTATCAAAAATGGCTGGTTCACGAACTCGTCCTTTCTTTTGGGATCTAAAAAAAGTGTGCCAAAGATGAATTTGATTCGTTCATTTTTTCGAGAGTTATCGTCTTTACAGACGGACAGACAGACGCCATCGTGAAAACCTGATTTTCGGATTCAGGGGGTCTCGAAATGTGGAGATCCGTTGAAAAAGTGTGATGTCAAAGTTCCGACAATTCTAATACTTTCTCAATCATAAATGATGAAAATGTAAAAAGGGGAAACGAAGGGGGATAGGGGAAGAAGCGAAAAGGCGTGCAACCCGCTATAGAGAAAATCATCATTTGAACTCATTTTCAACCAATCCTCATACATAAAATTTTCAGAAATCAATCAATGCTCCTAACAGCGAAGGGACCTGTTGCAGGAAAGAGACCGAAAATTTGCAGAAGAAAGGGCGCGTCTCGCACAAGAAAAAAAAATGGAAAATACCGAAGAGCAAAGTGAGAGTGATACAAGCTGGAGCAGTTCGGAAGAAGTCAACGAAAAAAAAGCGAACCTCCTAGCATTTACAGAAAATCCCGATACTCATCTCGTCGATAAAGAAGTAGAAAATAAGTTTCAAAATGATGATGAAGCATGAATGAGAAAAAAATTGTGCAGTAAGACAATCCTAAATACTTATTAGGATGAGTCGAAAAAATTCAGAAAATCGGAAATAGAACTATGTGGAAAACTAGCGTATTAGGACCCTGAAAAAGAAGACCCTGACAAAAGAGGGTCCTAAAAAAAGAGAGTCATGAAAAAAGAGGGCCCTGAAAAGATAGGAACCTGATAAAAGAGGACCCTAACAAAAGGGGGCATTGAGAAATTATGGCCCTAAAAAAAGAGGGCCCTGAAAAAAAGAGAGCCCTGACAAAGGGCCCTGCAAAAGAGGGTCCTCAAAAAAGAGAGTCCTGAAAAAAGAGGGCCCTAACAAGATAGGAACCTGATAAAATAGGACCCTAACAAAAGGGGGCACTGAGAAATTATGGCCCTGAAAAAAGAGAGCCCTGGAAAAATAGGGCCTTCAAAAATAGGGTGCTAAAAAAAGAGAGCCCTGAAAAGAGGGCCCTGACAAGATAGGAACCTGATAAAGGAGGACCTAACAAAAGGAGGCATTAAGAAATTATGGCCCTGAAAAAAGAGAGCCCTGAAAAAAAGGGCCCTGCAAAAGAGTGTCCCAAAATAAAGAGAGTCCTGAAAAAAGAGGGTCCGGAAAAAAGAGGACCCTGACAAAAAAAGAATCCTGGCAAAAGAGGGCCCTGACAAGATAGGAACCTGACAAAAGAGGACCCTAAAAAAAGCGTCTCTGAGAAAGAGGGCCCTGAATAAGAGGGCCCTGACATAATAGAGCCTGAAAAAATAGGATCCTCAAAAAAATATAATTTATTTGGATTCAATCGATAAATGCCTTAGTATGCGCGTTAGCACAAGATGTTTGAAAAAATTCTTATTTTCGCATTTTTTATATTTTCGTGGATTTATTTTTTATTTTTGGTAAACTCAAACTGCTACCCGAATTTTTAGAGATTTTTGTTGCAGCGCCATCGGAGATTAATAATGTTTAGTAGATCCCTGTATTCAGAAAAATTTTAAACCTACATAAATGTAACGAGAATTTGTTTAGGTATCTAGAAGGCTTCTGCTGGTAAAAATACGAAAAAGGTTGAATAGTCTAGGAAATCGTAAGTGTAAATATAGTGCATTTTTTTTTAATAACCTGAGATGTCCAAAATAGTGGAAATATTTTACATACATGAAAAAATTCTCTCTACATTTCTGTAGGTTTTAGAATTCTTTTTTGAAAACAGGAAAATAAAAAAAATATCAAAATCATGAAAATAAGAATTTTTTAAAACATCCTATTTTTTTAAGATCCTATTTATTCAGGCTCCTTTTTTCTCAGGATCTTATTTTTTATAATGCTGCTTCTTCAGTATCCTTTTTTTCTGGATACTATTTTGTTAGTGTCATATTTTCTCAGAATCCTTTTTTTTCAAGGTCCTATTTTTCAGAGGCCTATTCTGTAAGGACCCTATTTTTTAGGGTCCTATTTTCCAGAATCCTTTTTTTCAGGATTCTGTTTTCAGGTTCCTAGTTTGTCAGGATCCTATTTTTTCAATTTCTTATATTTCTAGGTCCTATTTTGTGAGCGTCCTATTTTATCAGGATCTTATTTTTCAGGACCCTATTTTTTCAGTCTTATTTTTTCAGGATCCTATATATTTAGGATCCCTTTTTCAGGATCTTATTTTTTCATGGTCCTATTTTGGCAGAGTCTTATTTTTTAAGGGTTCTACTTTTTCAGGGACCCATTTTGTTCAGGTTCTATTTTTCAGGATACTATTTTTTGAGGATATTTTTTATAATTTTGTTTCTTCAGGATCTTATTTCGTCCGGTTGTTATTTTTTGAGGATCCTATTTTTCATGGTCCTATTTTGGCAGAGTCCTCTTTTGCAAGGATCCTACTTTTTCAGGGTCCTATTTTGTTCGCGTCCTATTTTTTCATAATCTTGTTTGAACAGGCTTTTATTTTTTTAGGGATCTATTTTTCCGGTTCATATTTTTACAGGGTCATATTTGTACAGGGTCCTGTTTTTACAGGATCCCATTTTTTATAATCCTGTTTCTACAGGCTTCTATTTTCTCAGGGTCCTATTTTTTAGGCTCCTATTTTTTCATGGTTCTATTTTTCCGGGTCATATTTTTTCATAATCCTGTTTCTTTAGGATCCAATTTTTCAGTGTCCTATTTTCTGAGGGTCCTTTTTTTACAAGGTCTTTTTCTAGGTTCATATTTTGTCACGGTCCTTTTTTTAGGATCCTATTTTTATGGTCGTATTTGAGCAGTCCTCTTTTGCAAGGATCCTACTTTTTCAGTGTCCTATTTTGTTTGAGTCCTATTTTTTAATAATCCTGTTTCTACAGGCTTCTATTTTTTCAGGGTCCTATTTTGTGAGGGTCCTGTTTTTTAGGCTGTTAATTTTTCAGGGTTCTATTTTTCCGGGTCATATTTTTACAGCGTCCTATTTTTACAGGATCCTATTTTTTCATGATCCCGTTTCTACAGGCTTCTATTTTGTTAGGGTCCTATTTTTTAAGCTCTTATTTTTTCAGGAGTTTATTTTTCTGGATCATATTTTTACAGGGTCCTATTTTTTCAGGATCCTATTTTTTCATGATCGTGTTTCTTTAGGATACAATTTTTCAGTGTCCTATTTTTACAAGGTCTTATTTGTTTAGGTTCCTATTTTGTCAGGGTCTTATTTTTTCCGGGTCATATTTTTTTGGGATCTATTTGTTCAGAATCCTGTTTTTTCAAGAATCTTTTTTCAGGGTCCTACTTTTGCAGGATCCTCGCACGCTACTTTTTCACAGTTTCATTTCTGATTTCTAGAATATTGTTTTTTTGACCTACCCTAATACTCATACAGAGCGATTCCGTTCATCTTTTAGAGATAAAAAAAGGCGAGAGGGTGACAAAATAGTTAAGAACCGAAAGGAATTGTTTCAAAAACAGGCCTCGGACTCATTCAAGATTTGCAAATAGTGTCAAAAGTAGAAAAACTTTGAAAAGTAGTAGGAAAATAGTGCCAAGCGAATTTTTTAAATATTAAATCTCTATTTAAAATCCATAATATTACATTTTTAAATATTAAATTTTAGTAGATAGGCAGGGAGCGTTCTACATGGAAATTCTTACCTTTACCGACGAGACCACTTTGCATCAGTTGTGGTTTGTGTCCATGCTAAAATTCTCGAATATTCTAGAAACTTAGCACGAGCACAAACCACTACAACTGCAGAATAGACTCGAAGTCGGTAAGGTTGGAATTTGAATATAGAACGCTCCCTGCATACCAGCGAGATTTCTGAAATTCTTTTAAATAAGTTCAATAATTTCAAATAACTAAAGAGTTCCGCAAAATAAAATTAGCGAACAAAAATAGAAAATTCCCGAAATTATAAAATTGCCGAAATATTAAAATCTCCAATGGGGGAATTCCCGAACAGTTTTCAATAATACCGAATACAAACAGTTAAATAATTGTTTTATTTTAAATTCATATTATTTATTTATAAAACATACAATAACAATTTAGATTAAAAAAGCAAGAATTGAAAAAAGTTCTCGATGCAATTTATTTTTAAAAATCTACATAGTAGTTTCAAAAAGTTGCAATGGTGTTGTGAGTCTGAGGCCTGCCGAAAAATTGAAACATAGGTTTTTGAACTTAATACAATCATTAACCATTTTTTCACAATCTGCTCTTTTGTAGAAAAAATTAAGAGTAATTATTAGGGTGACTTAAATGAAAATGGTATCATTTTATTTTTGGGAACACCCCCAAAAAAGCATGCATTTGTGAATGTAATTTTTTTGATTAACAATTCCAAGATAGAGCGAACACCACTAACATAAAATGACAAAAAAATTATTAAAAAAATTGATTTCCGATGAGAAGTTTCCAGACAACCTAAGGTTATTGATCAAATAGTTCATTTCTTTGAAGTCGATTTTTTTTAATACAAATTTTTTTTCATAATAACAATTTTCGAACGTAACATGAAAGGGTTTAAAAATTAAGCATTTTCTTTGAAACCTCATAATTTTTCTAAGTGAATTTAAATTTCCAACAAATTTTAAACAAGCATTATTGAATTTTAATATAATGATTTTGGTTTAAAAATCTCAATTTTAGCTGATACAGACTAATATAACCTAAAATTGTTAAACTAACTTTTTTATTTCTTCTAAATCGCTTTTTTTAAATTAAAAATAATAACAATTTTGAAAGAAAAACACCAACATAATCTAAAATTGTTAAAAGATTATGAATTTTGTTAAACTTTTAATGATTTTTTGTTAAAAATATCAATTTTTGATTAAAAACGCAAAACTAACCTGACATTGCTAAAAAAAATTAATAATTTTGTTTAGAAATCTCATTATTTTTCAATAAGAATTTCAATTTTCAAAGAATTTTAAAAAAAGATTGAATTTAAGTATAATAATTTTTAGTTGAAGATGTTAATTTTGTTTGTCTACTTGGTCATAATCAATATTATTAAAATATTGATTAATTTTTTAAGATTGCAATCTGAAGGACCTGGGCTCATATCCCAGCGGAGCTAGAGAGCGTTTTTTCGCAATCTTAAAAAATTAATCAATATTTTAATAATATTGATTATGACCAAGCAGACAAACAGAATTAACATCTTAAACTATTAATTAATTCCCCTGGTCAAAAAACTTACATCAATAATAAAATGTAATGATTTTTGTTTGAAAATACTAATTTTGGGTGAAACGAACCAACAGAGCCTAAAATTGTTCATCAAATTTTTTATTTCTTTGAGTTCAATCTTAAGCAATTTTAAATAATAACAATTTCCAGTGAAAAACGCTAAAAAAATACAAAATTGTTAAAAGATTTTTTATTTTGTTCAAATTATAATAATTTTTTTATTTGAAATAACTACTTTCGATGTGAAGCAAAAAATTAAAAAAACTTTAATATTTCATTTCAAAACCTTTTCAATTTTTAAAATTATTATTTAAACTTTCAAAAACTTACAAATATCTTTTCAGATAATTCAAATTTTTTCTTAATTTTTGTTTATAATCCTGCAAAACCAAAAAAATTGCCTTACGATCTTCAAGCTTCGTTTCTGAATATTAGATGGTCAATTTATATAATAATTCAAAATTTTCCTAGTAATCTTAAGGACAATTTTTTATTATCTTAAAAAGTTTCGAATTTTTAAAAAGTTTCAAATATTTATTTCCAAATCTTCAAAAACTTGCAATTCGCTATTTTTGGATACTGCCTTTAAGTAAATTTTGTAAAAATAAAAAATTATAAAAAAATTTTTCTAGGTTCTTTAGAAAAAAATCTATAAATCTATAGAAATCCTTGAAAAGCTTCAAAATATTATTTCAAAATCTTAAAAAAACTACATTTTGTTTAAAATTTTTGGAAATCTTTTCAAATTTTAAATTGTTTTTGAATCTTCCCTAAATTCCTAAAACTTTGAAATATTTTTTTAAATAATTCAAATTTTTCTTAAACTTTTTTGAATCCTGAAAACATGATAAAAATTATCTTAAAATCTTCCAGATTCTTTTTTGATATTTTATGAAACATTTAAAGTTAAAAATTAAAATTTTCAAATAAAACCTAAACCATAAATTAAGAACAGAATTATATCCCACTTTAAAAAAAATACAATTGGATTTCTTTTAATGTGTAGAAACATTTAAAAATAAATGTTATCATAAAATAAATTCACTTATCTTGGCATTTTTATTTAATAAATTCATAGTCAATCCTTTTGTCATTTTTAAAAAATTTGTTAGAAAAGTTAAAAATATAATTGTAAAGTTTATTAAATAAGAATAATTTACAACACATTTTTGTTTCAATGAATACATTTTTGGAATAGGAAAATGTAAAGAAATCGAGAAAACATTAATTTTTCTCAAAAAATGTTATTTTTTTAATTTTCAAGAATGGTTTTTATTTATTTTTTACTTTTTCAATCGATTACCTTTTTTAGTGGTTGAGTAGGGGTTTCAAGATGTAATTTTTTTTTAGAAAAATCGAGAGTTGTTTTCGCACCAAATGGAACGTTTTTTTGAGATATGCCCAGAAATAAAATAAAAACTTTTTTTCATTTGAGCTATCCTACTAATTATTTTAAGACTTAATTTCTCAAGATTTGAAAACTGACAATCATTTGTGAAAATATACGATATTTTCCGTCAGATGACAAATGAATATTTTTTTCAATTTTCAGTTGAATATTCAGTTTTCAAACGATTTCCATCTAAATTAAACATTTCTTTGAACATTCCAATTGGATATTTTGGAGTATTGAAATGAGAGTAATCGACATGACATATCCTAAGACTATATTTTTGTACTTCCACATTTTAGTCCTTAATTAAATGTAGCGACAGAGTCGAAAATTTTTATGCAAAAATGCAGGCAGACAATGATTTTTAAATAAAAATTTGGACATTTTTATTTTGAAAAATTTCAGTCGGATTGTATAACAATTGTGGGTCCGGATGCAATAAGGGCACAAAAATTTTTTCGTGCGAAAACGAAGTCCCCTGGAGGCTTTAGAAAAAATTTTCGAATTTTAATTTTCAAAAGATATATATGGATGTAAAATTTGATTGCGC
>NC_046657.1:73976725-74008611 GCF_010883055.1 Belonocnema kinseyi | reverse complement strand
ATCCATATATATCTTTTGAAAATTAAAATTCGAAAATTTTTTCTAAAGCCTCCAGGGGACTTCGTTTTCGCACGAAAAAATTTTATGTACCCTTATTGCATCAGGACCCACAATTATTGTTATTTCAAATTCAAACCATAAATTTTAAAAACTTTTAGTAAAAAAAAATTGCCGAATTGAAATAATTAAATAAATTTATTTTTAATAAATACCATTTATTAATTAAAAGGTCAATGACAAAACATTTCGGTCTAAGACAAAATGTTTTGGACGTTAAAAAAATTCTGAAAAAGAAAATGTTCAAAATAAAAAATTCCTGAATAATAAAATTGCTAAAATATAAAAATTCAGAATTGAAAAATCCCCGAAAACTTGATAGTACTACCGAATTTGAAAATTTCCAAAAAATTAAATTCCTGATCGTATACAATATTAATAAGTTTAAAAATTCCGCAATAAGAAAATTCCGGCCAGAAAATTTCAAAATTAAAAAATATACAATACTAGAAAATTCCCGAGTTTAAATAATTGAAGAAAATAATTTAAAATGAATATTTTTTATTAATTAAAAATATAATAATTAAATATTTTTATCCAAGAACAAATTTTGGAAGGACTGAAAAATCCTGGAAAAATGGTCAAAAAATAAAATTCCCGAACATGTTATAATATCACCAAATTTGAAAATTCCCAAATAATAAGGTTCCTGGCAGAAAATTGCCGAATTTCCACAATAATAAAATATTTTTTCAAATGAATATGATTTATTTATAAAGAATACAATAATGAAACATCCAAAAACTAATTTGTGAAAGAACCATAAGACAACAATTTCTTAAATTAAAATACTGAAAAATTCCGAACATTTTTCTGGAATTTCCAATTTGTAATTTTCCAGCGCTAAGAATTTTATTTTTCGACATTTTTCAGCCATCCTCTACTTGGAACTATTAGTCAAAATAAAAATTATGAATTATAGTATTTCAATGGAAAAAAATTTGTAAAATAACAAAATATGAATGCGCCTCGAGATAAAATGCTTTCGGTGTAATTTACATTCTTCAAAATATAAAAATGTGGGATAAAGAAACGAAAATCTGAAAGAAAAAAAAACCCTCATTTTTGTCTTTATCTCTATAAGCAGGTTTTTGATTGATCAAATTTTCGTTTTACAATCTACATTATATAAGAACGAATCTTCCGAATTCGTAAGACTTGGAGAATTAGCACTTATAATGTTAATGTTAATATTTATATATTAATTCGATATTAGCATATAAGGAGATTTGTTTATAAATATTAAAAATAATAATTAGAGTAAGTAGAAAAATCGTTGAATCAAATAGTGTCGGAATATTTGTTGAGTATAAAAACTGGATGTAAAAAATGAGAAACTACATTATAATTTGTAAAATGTATAAAATAATAATTTAATGAATATTTGAAAGATGTTATCCCTATTTGAAGATGATAACGTCCGAGTTTTCGAACATTTAATTGATACAAAATTGAACCTTAAAACGATCACTTCAAACAAATAATTTTTGAAGATAAAAAAAATCTGTCTTAATCCGGATTTGAACCGAGATCACCCCTATTCATGCGTGCAGCGTTAATGGTTAACACTCCATAGATAGTGATATTCCCGGTTCAAATCCGGACCAAGGCAGGGTTTTTCTTGTTCTTCAAAAATTATTTGCCCGAATTAATTGATAATCATAAAAATTTGTATAAACTAATAATAATTTTTGAATGTCGAAGGCAAATTTCCAACTATTAAATGTTACATGGTCCACTGTTTTATTAGATGTAAAGATGCAGATATTATACCCGGATTTATTTAAACGTCTTTGTGACACATTCTTTTATAATAACTTTTTTTTACAATACCTGCACACTTGCTCTAATTCTCTCAAATAACGAGTACCTGAAATACGATATTCTTTAAGTTTATAATATTTTCTATTGTTAAATAATTAAATTTAGTTGAAAAATAGTTCATTTTCTTTAGATGTTAATTTAAAATGCGATGCATATATATTATATTTTATTAAAGTCGATAACAGTTCTTGAAATTGATACTGTATTGTATATATAGGCAAAAAGTTGTCAGATTTCTTAGTATATGGAAGGAAAGTTCTATATTAGTAATAAAAATATTTATGAAAATGTACAAAAAAAACTTTTCAACATCTTCGTGACTGTTGCAAACTGTTTGCAATTAATTTTGTGTAAATGAATGAAAGTATAAAAATTAGTACCTAATATGTATAATTCATTGGATTGAAATATATGATATAAGTTCGATTAGATTTCTTTTAATTTATTATTTCTTCAAGACTCGAGATGAGATTCAGGAATCAAGACGAGATTCAAGATATACGACAAGATTCAAAACGAGATTCAATACTTATGCCAAGATTCAAGAATAGATTTAAGGCTCGAGACAAAATTCAAGACTCGAGGCAGGATTCAAAAGTCAAGATTCAAGACTCAAGACGAGGTTCAAATCTCGAGATAAGACTGTAGGCGAGGTTAGACACAAGATTCAAGTCGAGATTTGAGACAAGGTTCGCGGATAGATTCGAGATCCAAGGCAAAGTGTGATTTGAGACAAAGCGAGAATGATGAGACGTTATTCGAGACAAGACAAGTATCGGGATGAAACGAGCCTCGAGAAAAGGCGAGATTGGTGATAAGATAAGATTGGAGACAAAATAAGATTCGAGACGAGATGAGGGGTAAAAGAGTTAAAAAAAGGAGGAGACATAGGAAACATGAAATACAAATTTTGAAATTAAAAATGTCCCTATTTATATTCAGAAAAAAATGCAATTTTCTTTCTTTTCATCTCTACACAAATTTTTTAATCAAAAAATTACCTTCTTCCAATTCGGAAAAAATTGTAATAAATTTTTTTCTTAATTTCAAGACAATAAAAATATTAAAAATTAAAAATTTTTCGTCTTCTAGAAAAAAATTTTTTTTGAAAAAAAGTATTTTCTCCCTTCTAAAAAATGAAAATTCAAGATAGGCAATAAAGCCGTTTAAAATGCAGAATCTGGCCCAATTCAACTGAATACAAACGTTCAAAACAAAAAAATTCCTTCTTCTAATTCAGAAAACAAAATGAACTTTCTTTCAAATGAAAATGTTTGAAAAATATATGACTGTATTCCAGTTCAGAAAAAAGTAAAACTCTTGATTTTCTCCCTTTTAACTGAATAAATATATTAAAAATTAAAATTTCCGTAAAAAAAATGTTAAAACTATGTCCATTTAAGTCTATTAAGTCCTTTAAATATCCCGCTTGTCCATTCATTTCTCCACCTTGTCTATCCCCCCCCCCCTATCTCTCATCTCATCTCGAATCTCGTCTCGTCTTGAATTTCGTAGTCTGAAATTGCTCAAATCTCCGCCTTTCCCCTTTGTTTACCCCTTATCTAATCATGTATCTCGTTTCGTCCTAAATGTCGTCTTGTCCTGAATCTCGCTTCGCCTCGAATCTCGTCTGGAATCTCGTCTCGTCAAAAAGTACGACGAATGGTCATCCAACTGAAAATACAAGGGTTTTATGCCTGGGACTATGAACCCCTCAAAACTAAAATTGACTTCCCTAGATCTCGATGAGCATTTGAAAATTAAAAAAATATCCATTCTCGAGTTCATAAAAAAAATAAAAACTAAACCAAGAAATTATTTACTGAAAAGCAGATGTATACATTGACTGACAATTATAACTCATATGCTAATGCGACAAATGACGTAAATAAAGTTGTGCAACAGAATATTTATAAATGCAACACGAGAAGAATCGTTTTCAGCAGTTATCTACTTTGATTTTTTCTCTCTGGTTTCCTGATTAAAATTAGTAAAGGTCTCTTTAACAAAACTGATGCTTGTGCGAATAAAAATCCTTTCCATGATTTTTAAAGTAATTCGACAATACTGTGACTCGCTCTCTATTTTTCTAGAGATGCAACGATTTTCTTCTCTGCACATATTGGTCCTGTGTTTTTATTATTTAAGAAGGAAAATTAAAAATAAATTGGTGGGCTATTAATATAATCTAATTTTCTCTATAATAGCTTAAGGTAAGTTTTGATAAATCAAACTATAATTGAAATATAAGTAAAGATAATTACACTGTCTTGCTACTGATTTTTTCGAACCGATCATCCACTATTAAACAAATTTTAAATATAAGATTTAAAAATTGTTTGAAATAATAACTAATAATTTCAAATCGAAGGTATTTGAAATTAAATAAATTATAATTTAAATAATCTGGAAATTTCACATTATATTAAAATTTTAAAAATAGGACAATTTCAATACGCATAAAAACGGATATTTTTAGATTAGAATATTTTAAAAAGTGGATCGTGCAGAGTTCAAAGGAAATGAAATTGTATTATTTATAATTTAAGGAGTTTCAAATTGAATAATTAAATTTTGTTGACTGTTTAAACTAGATCATTTTTCAGTCGAAGTGATTGAAATTTAAAAACTGAAAACTGAAATTTGCATGTAATTCTAGAATTTTAAATTATTATTACATACATTAAATAATTTGTAAACTATGGACCTTTCATATTGAATTAATCTAAAAAGAAGTTCAAAATAAAAATTTATTTTATTTGGAAAACATTAAAAATGTCTACTATAGAACGTTGATAAATTAAACGAGTCCGGACTTTATTTAAAACTAAAAAAAAAATCTCCCTCATCGCCAATTGTGAAAGTAAACTTGTTAGTACTAAAACCCTTTAACATTTTAATTATTTTAAGTAAAGTTGTATCGTTTAATAATAAACAATCTTTAAATTAATTATACATATATCTATCTTTATTTAAAACAACATTATTCTGACCTTTTTAGTTCCAAAATCTCTAATATTTAATAATCCATTTATCAATTATTATTTATACTTGAATTTTTATAATCAAATATTCTTTAATTTTAATTTGAACATTTTTTAAAATGTTTAACTAAAATGAGGAGGACTTTAAGATATTATAGTAAAAATTGAAAATCATTTTTTAAAAATATCACTTTATTCCCAGTTCCCCGTGTTCAATATTTTGGAACATTTAAAAAATCATATTCCTAAATTATAAAATTCTTGAATAATGCAATTCTCGAATTGTGAAATTCCTGAATAATAAGATTCCCGAATTACCAAATTTGCGAATAAAAAAATTCCTGAATAATGAAATTACCAAATTGTAAAATCCCTGAATAATATAATTCACGAATTATAAAATTCCCGAATTACAATATGTGCCAAATATTTAATAAAATTCTCAAATTTTAAAATTCCTGAATAATAAAATTCGAATAATAAAATTTCCGAATAATAAAATTGTTGTATTGCAAAATTCCTCAATAATGAAATTCTCGAATAATAAAAATCTCAAATGAAAAAATTTTCGAATAATAAAATACCCGAAAAGGGTTCTTTCCAAAGTCAGATATAATTTTTCCAATAAATGGATATTATAGTATATAAAATTCTAATCATAAAAAGGCTCATAAAATATTTTTTACATATTGATTACTATTTTTAATTTAATGTTGAAATATGAATTTTTTTATCACGATGTCGATTGGGGGGCCCCTTTGACGTCAAAGAGGTCGGATTTTCCACCAATCACAGCTCACGTGTCAGCGGTTCTCAAATATCGTTTTTTGTGCCGATGTTTTGATTTGGTTATGTGCACATCGAAAACAGAAGTCGCAAATATTGTTTTAAAAATGTCAAAGGAGGGTTTCGTAAAAACCAATAGAGAAAATCTACCTAAAATAGATATATTTACGGTAGGTATAAAGAATTAATTGAAAAAGTACTTAAATGTAGTTATGTTTACTGAACAATTCGTAAATATGAATGATTTTAAAATGTGTTAAAAATTGCACATACTGTTTTCCTTCAACATACTACTGACTCTTGAACCAAATATTAAAACAGGATAACTTTTTTTTGACACATAATCCTTAACAATTAAAACTATAGAATCAAAATAATCTGAATTGACAGCAGACCGTCGCCTAACCTCTTTATATCATGAGTTTCCCAACGTCAAATTGATAGATAATTATGAGAATCGCTGAGTTACGTGACACCAATTTCAATAAGTGTTTTACCGCCTTCAATTTTTAATAATTTTTTTCTGTTGAATGGCACAAAACTATTGTAAAATTCCTGATTAATAAAATTCCTGCATAATAAAATGCCCGCATAATAAAATTCCCGAATATTAAATTCCCGAGTAATGAAATTCTCAATTAACAAAATTCCCTAATGCTAAAATTTCTGTACTTAAAAATTCTTGAATAATAAAATTTCCGAATTATAAAATTCCTCAATAATAAAATTCCCGAATTATAAAATTCACGAATTACAAAATTTGACGAATATGTAATAATATTCCCGAATGGTAAAACTCCTAAAAAAATAAAATTCCCAAATAATAAAATCCCCGAACTGGAAAAATCACGAGTGATAAAATTCCCAAATAACCAAGTTTTTTAATACAGTGAAACTCTTCTATAGGTCACTAACTCATTATAGTAATCAAATTTCCGAATTGTAAATTTCCTCAATAATAAAATTCCCGAATTGTAAAATTCCTGAATAATAAAATTCTCGACTAATAGCATTCTCGAATTTCAGAATTCACCGAATATGTAATAAAATTCCCGAATTGTAAAATTACTGAATAATAAAATTTCCGATTTGTAAAATTCTTAAATAATAAAATTCCGGAATAATGAAATTCCCGAATAATAGCTTTCCCGAATTTCAGAATTTGCCGAATATGTAATAAAATTCCTTTGCCGAATATGTAATAAAATTCACGAATTGTAAAATTCCTGAATAATACAAATCCCCAAATGTAAAATTCCTGAATAATTAAATTCCCGAATAACAACATTCCCTAATTTCAGAATTTGAATATGTAATAAAATCCCCGAATTGTAAAATTCCCGAATAATAAAATTCCGGAATAATTTAATTCCCGAATAATATCATTCTCGAATTTCAGAATTTGCCGAATATGTAATAAAATCCTCAGATTGTAAAATTCCTCAATAATAAAATTACAGATTGGTAAAATTCCTGAATAATAAAAGTCACGAATAATGAAATTCCTGAATGACAATACTCCCGAGTATCGAAATTTTCCGAATATGTAATAACATTCCGAAATTGTAAATTTCCTCAATAATAAAATTCCTGAATAATAAGATTCCCGAATATTAAATTCCCGAGTAATGAAATTCTCAATTAACAAAAATCCCTAATGCTAAAATTTCTGTACTTAAAAATTCTTGAATAATAAAATTTCCGAATTGTAAAATTCCTAAATAATAAAATTCCCGAATTATAAAATTCCCGAATAATGAAGTTCCCAAATAATAAAATTCACGAATTACAAAATTTGACGAATATATAATAAAATTCCCGACTGGCAAAACTCCTAAAAAAATAAAATTCCCAAATAAAATACACGAATTGTAAAATTCCTAAATAATAAAGTGCCCGAAATGTAAAATTCCTTAATAATATAATTCCCGAATAATGAAATTCCTGAATGATAATACTCCCGAGTATTAAAATTTGCCGAATATGTAATAAAATTCCCAAATTGTAAATTTGCTCAGTAACAAAATTCCCAAATTGTTAAATTCTCGAATAATAAAATTTCGGAATAATCAAATTCCCGAATAATAACATTCGCGAATTTCAAAATTTGCCGAATATGTAATAAAAATTCCCGAATTGTAAGATTCCTAAATAATAAAGTTCCCGAATTCTAAAATTCCTGAATAATAAAATTCACGAAAAATGAAATTCCTGAATAATAATACTCCCGAGTATCCAAATTTACCGAATTTGTAATAAAATTCCCAAATTGTAAATTTCCTCAATAATAAAATTCCCGAATAACAAATTTTCCAAATAATGAAATTCCTGAATTGCCAAATTTTTGTATAATGAAATTCCCGAATTGTATAATTTCTGAACAATAACATTCTAGAATATCAAAATTAGCCGAATATGCAATAAAATTCCCGGAATTGTAAAATTCTTAAATAATAAAATTCATGAAGAATAAAATTTCCGAATATTGAAATTCCCGACTGTCAAAATTTGCCGAATATGTAATAATATTCCTGAATTGTAAATTTCCTTAACAATGAAATTCCCGAATTGTGAAATTCCTTTATAATAAAATCCCCGAATAATAACAATCCTGAATTTAAAAATTTGCCGAATACGTAATGAAAATTCGTCAATAAAAAAATTCCCGAATTATAAAATTCTTAAAATTCCCGAATTATAACATTCCCGGATAACAAAATTCCCGAATTGTAAAATTTTAGAATAATAAAATTCCAGAAATGGCAAATGCCTGGATAATAAATGCTGTGCATTCCTAAATAATACAACACGCATTTAGTTTTTTTGCAGGAATGCCTGATTAGTCTGAATACTGCTGCCAACTGTCTATGGTTTTTATAGACACTTGAACTGTTTTTGATGTGTGAGTCAGTTTACACTTTACACTCTCGAATGTCGCATAGCAAGTGTTGTAGCGTTTACTACTCTCTGTACCAGGGTCGAGACCAGGATCAACATTCTGGGGGTGCTCGAGAGTTTTCTGGGGGAGCTCTATATTTTGAAGATAAATTCAATAAGCCTAACTCTGCCCAGCTCAGGGGGCACTCAGCACCCTACTCCCGCACGCCAGGCTACGGCCCTGCTCTGTACTGTAACAATAAAATTCTCGAAAAATAAAATTTCCGAATACTAAAATTGACGAAAAATTAAATTCCCGAACTGAAAAAATTCACTAATAACAAAATTCCCGAATAACGAAATTTCCTGAAAATTCCTAACTAATAGAATTATCAAATCGAAAAATTTCAAAATAATAAAATTCCTGAATAACAAAATTCAATAATTATAAAATTCCAGAAATATTAAAAACTGTTCAGAAATTTTAGAATTCGGGAATTTTATTATTCAGGAATTTTGGAATTCAGGAATTTTATTTCTCCAATTGTTTCAGTCTTCCTCAAAGCAAATAAATAAATTCGACGAATAATATTAATAATTTTTGTTTTAAATAAATTTTTCAAAGCGATCATATATGTCAGATTTAAAAGAAAGCGCCTATTTTAACCCTTGAATTGAATTTGCAAGGGGCGCAAACTCAAATCGATTTGACCTCAGCTGTCGAGAAAATTCGTCTGGGTTTCAGTTCACCATTTACGCTGACTAATATTCAAGCCCAGACACTATTGTTTTATTACTAAAGAAGAAAAAATTGCCACTTTCCAGAAGATGTATAACAACCTCTTAAAAATTTACAATAAAAAAGATTATTTTCGAAAGCAGAAAATAGAATGTTCTCTCAAAATTGTTTGCAATAAAAATCCGATATAAGGTAAATACACTTTGTTGTGATTTTTAATTTTTTAAATTTATAAAAACTTGTAATTTTATTTGTCTTTTTAGATTTAAATGAGACAACGCACCTATAAAAATTCCCAAAAGAAAAAAAAGAGTAACACATCTCTTGTAAAAGTGGTGGCTATGGACAATTACTCAAGGAACATTTTTTATAACAGGTAAGTTCCTATCTAAAGTAAAAATTTTATTTTTTAAATTGAAAGACTTTTTAATCGTAGTTTCCGAATGGGAAATATTAATTCTAAAAATTTATTTTTAAGGAGAAAATCCAAATTGTAAATGATTCTTTTATAATAAAGGCAACAATTATGATCCTCAATTTTTTTTACCAAGATTTAAAAATAGAAAAAGGATTCTATTTGAAACAGATGTGAAAAAAATAAATAATTTATTTTCAAGCATAAATTTTTAACTCTAAAGATTTTAAAACATGCCGAAAAATAATCTGGAACAAAAAACTTAGAAGCTTTTTAAAAATTTTGAACTGTTTCAAGAGAATACAGCAATTTTCTCAAGATTTGTGAAAAATCATTTTGTAATTTTTAATTAACAAAACTTATATTAAGACTATATTCTAAAATATTTGTGAAAAGTACAAGATTTCGAAAATTCTCATAAAAGAATCTAGAAGATTTTCCGGTTTTTTTTTTTTAATTTTGCAGAATTTTTTCCAAGTTTTAGGAAAAGTTCGAAACATTTTAAAATGAATTTAGAAGATTTTCAAAGGTTTCAAGATTATAATCAAAATTTCTTCTGATTCCTGGGAATATACAAAAAGATTATTTTTTTTTTAAATTTCAAGAGAAAATTTAAAAAATATTATAAAGCATCACAAAAGCTCTCCAAAATTGTCAAAAACGAATTCGAAAAATTTAGAATTTTCTTAAGGAACCTTTAAATAAAAAAGACAACAACATTTTTAAATGAACAGTCATTCGAAATTTTGATTTTATATTGAAAATTATTTTCTACTTTGAATTATACCCAGCAAAAAATTTAGAATGATTTTTTATTTGTTAAAATTGTTTCTAAGAGAATATTTTGAAGATTTCAAAAAATTTCAAATCATTTCCTTAAGTTTCGGAAAAAAAATGTAGAGCATTAAACAGCAACATTATTTTATTAGTCTATGTTGCAAGATTACAATATTTTAGAGAACTACGAATAAATGTAATAGTTATTTAAAAGTTTAAAAAATGAAAAAATAATTTTAAACTTGAAAAGATTTTAACAACTTTAAAACAAAATGTACATTTTTAAAGGCCTTGTGCAAAAATATTTGAAAAGTTTCAAGATAATAAAAAATTTGTCCTAAAATTTTTGGAAAATTCTTTATTATTTTTCATTTTACGAAATTTGTTTTAAGAGCATATTTAAAAAGATTTAAAGACTCTAAAAATTTTCAAAATAGAAGCTGGACCATTTAAAAGAATTTTTTTTAAATCGTGGAGAATTGTTTTTCACAATTTTACAAAAATTTAATGATTTTAAAAAATATTTTACAGTTTTTCTAAAGATATTGAAAAGTTTCAGGACAACAACCAATTTTTCAAGATTCCTGGGAATATTAAAAATGACTCCTTATCATGAAAAATTAATTTTGAAGGACCATTTAAAAAGATTTTCAAAAACGTTTTTAAAAGAATTTGGAAGC
The DNA here is from genome assembly GCF_010883055.1 of Belonocnema kinseyi. NCBI lineage: Eukaryota > Metazoa > Arthropoda > Insecta > Hymenoptera > Cynipidae > Belonocnema > Belonocnema kinseyi. The sequence continues at coordinate 73,997,472 of NC_046657.1, read as the reverse complement.
TTTTGACACTATTTTTTAATTTCACGAAAATAAAAAAATCGAATTATAATAAAATTAAATGTTAATTTTAGAATATTTAGGAAAACGAATTCGGAAGTCTTTGAGACAATTGTATAATAATAATTCCAGTAAATTAAAAATATATTTAGGGATTTTAGAAGTTTTGAAGAGATTAAAAATATTTTAAAATTGAAAGATTTCCGAAAATTTATGAAACTTAAAAAAAAATAGTAATCCAAAAATTTTATTTCTGATTAAAAATTATTTTTCCCTTTAAATCATAATTTGACTAATTTTTGTTCATGGCTATCAAATTTGATTAGTTGATTAGTCGACTATTTCAATTAAGATTATTTTTTATGAATGCCTCTGTTTTTGATTAAAAATAAAAAAATATTTTATGATTAAAATATCAATAATTACATTTTTTGTTGAGAATTAATATTTTGTTGTTGAAAGTACGTTGTTTTTTTTGTCAAATAATAATTTTTCTAACTGAAAATTTAACAAATGTATTTTTAGTTTAAAAATGATCATTTGTAGTTCAATATTCAATTTTTCGTTTGAAGATTTTTGTATTTTTTTGAAAATTCCTGATTTTTAGTAGAAAATTAATCTTGTTGATTGAAAATTTATGTCTTTAGTCAAAAAATTAATTTTATCAGTTAAAGATCCACCTCTTTGATAAAAAGCTTAAATATTGTGATGAAAATGAATGTTTTTATTTAAATCTTTTTTTTTTACTGAAAATTAAACTATTTTGTTTTAAAATTAATTATTTGGTTAAAAATAAAAAATACCGTTTATCCAATTCAGAAAAAATTTAAATAAACAATTTCCAATTTTGCTATAATTTTATAATTTTGCAATAGTAAAGTTATTTTTCTTATCGACGAAGAAAAACATACTTACGTGAATTATGAAATATTTTTTGATCACTAGTTCTCCTTGTGAATAAAAATCTGCTTGCGATGACTGATTTCTCTTTCGAACCGAATAAAGAATTATTATTTAAAAAAAGTTTACTTTAAATTGTGAAAAACATTGTAAAGAAAATTGTTTGAGATGAAAAAATTAAATTCATTTGATTTTGTTACTTTGATTTTAAACAAGTTTGAACCATTTTTATGAACAATTTGTTACATAAGAATCTAACAGAGAGTCTGTAGGTCAACTGACTATATTTCAAGATACGACAGCGTAGAATAATTGCTGCGTAGTTTATGATTTGTCATTCATTTTTTTCGATTTTTTTTTAATTTATTCAAAACTCTCTAAGAAGTTCTGTAAATCCAAAATTACGAATGATTTTAGACTATTAAGAAAAAATCAAAAACAGATTTTTTCCATTGAAATTTAACAAAATTATTTAAACTCAAAAGCATCCATTTTTCAATTCAGAGAAAAAATTGACAATCAAATTTCCTTCCTTGTCACTCAATCAAAATATTAAAAATAAAAAATTTATCTATTTTATAATTTTAGTTTTGAATTGTTAATTTATTAAAATTTTTAATGAAGAAAAAATTCAAACCCAAAAAAGCTTAATTTTTGTAATATACCTCTCTAGAAATTTATTTAAATTATGAATTATAATAATAATAATAATAATAATAATAATTATTATTATTATTATTATTATCATTAAACTAATAATTTTAGACTATTTCAATTAAGAAAAAAAATTCCTCTCCTTCAAATTGATAAAAAATGTTTTGTCTAAATTTCCCTCTTTTATTTCAGAATTTTCTCATCAATTTCATATAACTTTTTGAGAAAACTTCTAGAAAATTATTTAAATTATCAATTATTATTATTGGACTAATAATTTTATGCTCATTCAGAATTCACTCAGAATTTCAAAATATTTCAGAAAATTTCAGAATATTCAGAATATGCAGAAAAAAATTAAAACCAAAATTTGCTTCCTTGGAATTCAATATAAATGTTAAAAATAAAAAATTCCCTCTCCCACTTCAATAAAAATAATAAAACTCGAAAATATCTGTTTTTCAATTCAGGAGAAAAATTAAAATTGTCTCCTTTCGTGCTCAATCAAAATGTTAAAAATAAAAAATGTATCTTTTTTCATAAAAAAAAATGGAAAACCAAGATTGCCTCTTCTTCAACTCAAGAAAAATAAAGTTGGTTATGTAAATTAAAAGTTGCCATTAATATCATTATAAATAAGAATTTTATACTAAACCTGTAGCATTCTTGGAATTTTAAAAAAAATTTACGACGCTTTGTATAATTCTAGAATATTTAGGTGAAAAAATTCAATTTTGCTGAAAAATCGTCTTTTTCGCCATCAAATTCAACTATATTAGTAGAAAATTAAGTTCTTTCTTTGTTGTTAAAAATTTAATTATAATGTTGAAAATACTTTTTTTTTCTTAAAAATTCAGTTTTATAGTTCAAGACACTTGATTTTACTGGAAATTGGTTCCTTTGAAAATTACCGTTTTTTTTGTTGAAAATTCATTTCTTTACTAAAAATATATGCGTATCATTTTTTGTCAAAATTTCTTTTTTTTTAAGTTGAAAATTCATGTATTTTGTGGAGCATTCTTTTTTCCGTGAAAATATAATTTTCCTAATCGAAAATGTAACCACAAAAATTTTTTTTAATCTATATTTTTTATTTGAAAAATTAACTATTTCGTTGAAAATTCAGAAATTCTGGAAAATTTGTATTTTTCGGTGGAAAATTCAACTATATTGTTCGAAAATTATTTTTGTTTTGTTTTAGAATTCATTTTTTAAAATATAAATTTAAGCATTCCACTATTGGTAGAATATTCCATTTGTTGGAAATTCACGCAGTTTGTTAAAATTTTGTTTTTTGGTAGTAAGTTCAGAGCCTTGCTTAAAAATTCATCTTTTTGTTAGAAAATTGGACTATTTTGTTGAAAATTAATTTCTTTCGTGAAAATGATAACTTTTCTAATTGAAAATGTAACCATTATATTGTTTGTTAAAAATCTACCTTTTTTAGTTGAAAAGTCAACTATTTGGTTAAAATTTTTGGTAATTTGTTGAAATTCAGTTTTATGATTTGAAAATTAATTTTTTAAACTGAAAATCAAAATAATATATATTTGTTTAAAAAATGTATATTTTTTTAGTTGAGAATCCAACTTTTTGGTTAAAAGTTTCTCGTTTTTAACTGAAAATTCGTCTTTCCGGTAAAAAATTATTCTGTATGGTTGTAAATTCAACTATTTAGTTAAAAGGTAATCCTTTTTGGTTAAAAATTCACGTGAGTCTAGTTTAGCCGGAGTAATCCACCATAATTTTATGTAATTCTGTATATAGAGGTAATTCAAGGTATTCTATGGAGGGGAAGTGGAGGAAATGCTGCTGAAATGAGAGGATGGGAAGTAAGGACTTGAAAGAAGGAGAAGTTTGGGAAATGGGGGGTGGGGAAGTAGGGAGATGCGGGTAGCGGCATTATGGGAAGTGAGGAGGAGGGAGAAGTGATAGGAAATGAGGGCAAGGGAAGTGAGAGAAAGAGATGTGAGGAGAAACGTGGCGTGAGAAAGAATAAATGATCAAAGGTGGAGTCAGGGTGAACGAGGACTAGGGAAGGGAAGTGGGGGAAGGCTAGTGTTAGTTAGGAAAGTGAGGAGAGGGAGAGGGAGGAGAAGAAAGAAGTAGCACATGGAAGGGAAGCAAAATTAAAGTGTGGGAAGCGAAAGAATGGGAGAGGGAGGGTCGAACGGCTCAAACCCTTTTTTGTAGGGAAACCCTTTTTTGTGACTAACTTTTATAAAAAAATGTCCCTTCTTTCAGGTTTAGTCTGCGTTCAAAAAGACCCATTTTAGCAGCTTTAACTGGAGCAACACTCATTTTATTAATATTTGCCATTGTAGAATTTGCTATTGGCTACGATGCAAATCAATTAATTCCACCTGATCCTGAAAATCCGCAACCGCCATCATGGAGCAAATTAAGGATTTTCAAAAGAGGTGCTGTTTGTGCAGATGGACCACCTTGTGCTTTTATTGGAAAGTAAGTAATAAATATTTATAAATAATGATTAATATTTTTTATTATTTATAAACTAGAACCTCCCTTTCCCTTCCCTACTGACCCTAATTTCTAATCGTGGCAACTACTTCCCCTCAGTTCTCCTACTCTCTTAACCTTATTTCCTCTGATTTCCCTACTTCTCCTCTCACTTTTTCGACATCAACCCTCGCCATTTCCCATTTTTATTCCTACTTCCCGCCTCTAATTTTGACCGTTTTTCCCTACCGGCTCATTTTTCATATTTCCCCTGCGGTAATTTCTCTCACCCCTCCTCTAATTTTCCCTCACTTTACATACTGCCCCTCCCCTCTCTTCTCCTGCCAACATTTTTCCTAACTTTTAATACTTCCACTTTATTTCTCCTACTTTTCACTAACTGGTTTTACTCAGTTGTCTAATTGGCAAGAAGAATTTAGAAAAAAGACAATTAAAAAATTCGCAAATATTATTAATTTTTATTATAGATCTATATTGGAAAGAAATGGATCGGCTGTTGATGCAACATTGGCGGCGATGATATGCAATGGATTCATTAATATGCATAGTTTGGGATTTGGTGGTGGATTTTTGATGACTATTTATGAAAGAAATACTGAAAAGGCTTATTTTCTCGATGCTAGATATTCTGCGCCAGGGGCAGCACATGAACGCATGTATGATTATAAACCCGAAAATGCCTCGAAAACTGGTAATTTTAATTTACTAGAGACTAAAAATGTAATATTTGATCACTTTCCTAAGTATTACAGTTAAACTAAACGGCTCCGTTCCAAGTTAAATTACGGACACCAGATAACTAACCAATGTCGGAACTGCAGATTTCCGTCACAAGTTAGAACGTAACCGTCGGATTGTAAAATAAGGAGGTCGGTACATTTTATATTATTATTTTACCATCGGTCGGTAATACAGATTCCATGCAGATTCCTATCCCAAATGAACCTGTGTGGATAATTTAGATTTCGTGCAGATTCCTACAAAATTTCCCGACTCAGTTGGTATGGACAAAACAAAAATGCGGCTTTTCCCTGTTTCTACAAGTCCCCCACTGGAAGTTTTGCCACGATTAAACATAGTCCGAAGAGAAAATTATAAATGGAATCTTAGATCATGATTCAAACGAGATAAGCTTTGTCTGTTTTACCGACTGATGGTAACATTATAACCTATATAATTACCGACATTCCTTTTTTACCGACGGATAGTAAAATAGCAATATAAATATTGATACCATCACTCGTTTACTGAAAAATAGTTAATTGTTAATCTAAACGGAATCTGCATTACGAACTGAGGGTAATTATCTGGTATGCTTGATTTAGAACGGAACTTTGCTCGGTCAGTAAATTTGGATCTCTAGCCACCTATAATAACACTTTTCTATCAAAAAGCACTATTTTTAGGATGTCCGCAAAATTTGATTTTGAAAATTCCCTAACTTATTCCTGACCAATTTTCCCTGACTATTTTTATTTTAAGACCAGAATATTAATCTTGTAACATTTTTAACAGAGAATTTTTTATAAACAGGATACAATTTTATAAAATAAAATGTTATACTTGGCAGTTATTCCACATTTTCAGGTTATCCCTGTCCTACGGCACATTGTATTTTATACTTTTAAAGTGGGAAAAATCAAGTTTGAAATTTAAACTTTGTGCTCAGATGGTTAAGAGACTTTAAGGTTATGTTCAAGCCTCGGTATGGCCTGGGCCTGGCATGGCGATTTTGTCGGGAAATTTAAATTTATACTTAGTTGCAAAAGATAATGGTAATTTTTTCTTAAAAATATATAGGAGGACTATCAGTAGCTGTTCCGGGAGAACTTGCTGGTTATTGGGAAGCACATACCAAATTTGGCAAATTACCCTGGAAAGATTTAGTTCAACCGAGTATCGAAGTTTGTGAGAATGGTTACAATTTAACAAAATCACAGTACAAAGGACTCCAGGAGGATAATTTCAACATCTACGATGATCCTACTTTGAAGTAGGTAATCTTTAGTAATATTATAACAGTAGACTCTACGACACTTCTTTTTTTTGGGCTGTAGGAAAAGCGAACAGGAAGTGTCAGATAACCCTCCCTCCTGCGTCAAGCCGCGTACAGCGTAGTAGGCCTAGACGGCCGCGCGCGCGCGTGTGTGTGTGTGCTGAGACAAGGAGTGAGGGCAAGCGAACGAAGAAGAAATCGGGAAAAGAGAAGTGTCGTAGTCTGCTGTAACTTATTTATTATCACTATTTAACGTTAGCGTTACATAATGACAAAATTACCTTATTATTTTTTATCGGTTCAAAAAAAAACTTTTTAGGGTATCGCAGCTCCGGTCAGAAACCACTAGGGTTACGGTCAGGTTCCCATTCGTCTGTCCGTCCATCCGTGTCGTACTTTTTCCGAAGAGGGGTAGTGAGGGGAAATTAAGAGATGAGAAGTAGGGAAAGTGAGGAGAGGGGGATGTGAGAAATCAGTGGGGGGGGGGGGGGGTAAGTAGAGAAAGGAAGGGAAATGATTTAAGGAGAAGTAAGTGAATGGGGGAAATAAGGATGTTGGTATAAGAGACGGCGTGGGACAATGAGAAAAGGGAAATGAGGTGTAGAAAAGTAGGATAGGGAGGGGCAATTATATAAAATAAGAGTAGAGGAAGTAGGGGCAATAATTAGAAATAAGGGCGGGTAAGGGAGTAAAAATTAGGGCTGAGGAAGGGAAGCAGAGGAAGAGGCTTGTTAGTTATGGAAGTTGGAAGAGGGGAGTCAGGAGAGGAAAGAGAAGTTGTAGAGGGAGAGCGCAGGGTGAACTGCGCGGAGGAAAAGTAGGGGGACTTAGGAGTAGGAGAAGTAAAGGAGGTGAAGGACAATTAGGCAGAGGGAAATGAGGGAGGGTAATGAGAGATGGAAAAGTAGAGAAGGGATGGGAAATGATAAAATTAAGAGTAGAGGAAGTAAGGGCATTGATTAGAAATGAGGTTGAGCAGAGGATAGTAAGGAGCGGCGAAGGGAAGTTAACGAAGAAATTTAGCTAAGGATACGTGAAGAGGGGAAAGTGGAGAAGAATGAAATTCGGAAAGGAGGTGCAGGCGTGAAGTGAAGGAAGGAGAAGTAGGGGAATGTAAGGGGAGTAGGGAAGGAAAGTATGGGAGAAGGAGAACGGGAAAAGTTAATTTTTTATTTTAGTACAATTTTAATACAAAATACAGACTCCGTATAACTATTAAATTTTAGTGGCATCAAATTTCTTTTTTTTTTTAGAGAAATGTTCATTGATCCCGAAACAGGTCATCTTCGAAAACCTGGTACAATAATTAGGCCAAGGAAATTATGCGAAACGATGAGAATAGTCGCGGAAAAAGGTGCAAATGAATTTTATAATGGAACTTTGGGTCAAAATCTCGTGGAAGATTTGCAGAGAAGAGGAGGTATAATCGAGTTCAAGGACCTGAATAATTACAGGTACAAATTAATTTAATTGAAATTAAAGAAATTGGATTCAAAATTTTAGCTAAGAAATTTTTGACAATAAAAAAAAAGAATCAAACGACCCAATTCGGACAAGTCATTCTTAAATATTTCTATTCAAATAAAAAATAAATAAAAATGGGAATGAACAAAAAGGCAAACTTCAAATCCTCTTTCCTTTTTTTTCGTCCTTTTCACTTTCAACAAATTTGTTAATCTCAATATGAAAAAATTTTCAAAAACCTACCAAAGTTTCGGTCTTTATTCAAAATTCTTTTCAAGACAATAATAATAACTTTTTTAACAAATTGAATAAAATAACAATTGAAAATTTATTTATTTATTTACATTAACCTGAAAAGACTACTTTATACTATAAAAATAACATCTTAATGTAAAAGGAGGAATTTTTAACCAAACAGTTTGATTTACAACAAAATAGTCAAATTTTTAAGCAAATTTTGGAATTTACGACCAAAAGGATTAAATTCTAACAAAATACTCGAATGCCCTAAAAAAAATGAAATCTTCAAAGAATAGTTTATGTTTCAATTAAATACTTCAATTTTCTAACTAAGCAGATCATTTTTTTAGAAGACAGTTTCATTTTTTTTAAATAATAATTTTCAATAACCCAGAAGATAAATTTTACATAAAAAGGGCGAATTTTTAACAAAGTATATAAATTTTCAACTAAAAATGGTAATTTTTCAGAAAAAAATGGAACAATTAAATTTACAGTGAAAAAATTAATTTAAAAAAAAAAGGAAGCGAATTTGTAACCAAAGATATCAATTTTCAACAAAAATGATGAAGCTTCATCTAAAATAGTTAAATATTTAGTTAAAAAAATAATTTTTATAAAAAAAATAATTTTTAACGAAAAAGAACAAATTAATTTTTAACCAACAAAAAACAAATTTTTTACTAAAAAGAATATTTTTTTATTGAAAAGACGAATTTTGAAAAAAAAAATTTAACCATATAATTGAACTTGTATCTAAAAAGTGCAAAATTTCCAGAAAAAATGGATAAGTTAAATTTTTAATATAAAAAAAATAAATCTTCAGCAAAAATTTATAAGTTAAGTTTCTACTGTATTGAAATTAATTGTTTACAACAACAATAGAAAAACGTTTTCTAATAAAAAAAAAATGAATTTTCAATCAAGAAGAATAATTTTTTACCAATAGACAAATTTTCAAGAAAATACAACAAATTTTAGTTTTAATTTTTTTTAAGGTTGATTAATTTTGAACCTAAAAGATATATTTTACTTTACAAAAAAAGAGGAATTTTGAAATCAAGTTAAATTTAGTTATATTTTCACGTAAAAAGAAAAATTTTCAATCAAGAATGGAAAAGTTCAGTTTGCATTAAAAAATTAATTTTCAATAAAAAAAGAATTTTAAAAAACTGTTCAATTTTCAAGCATAGAGATGGATTTTCACATCAAATGATTAAAATAATGCATTTTAAACAAAAAAAGACAAACGAATAGGACATCTCATTAATATTTAAAGACTTTATTCTTTATGCAGTAACATTTTTGACAAATATAATGTCAATCCACGCGTCTCGAAAACGCGAACAATTTTATCAAATACTCTTATATTCTCAATTTTTAAAAAAACTCTTAAAACAAGATAAATAATTTTGTTAATAAATTTTAAAAACAATATTGGTAGGTTATGGTAAGTCATAAATGTTCCTAATTAGGTCAGTCAATGCGTCTCGTAAATACGAACAAATAGGGTAGATATAGTAATGGTATACTTTGAATCTCAAGAAAGTTTTTCTCGTATAAACAAAATAAAATATTTTTTTAAACTTCATAAATCGGTGCTGTCGAGTCATAAGAAGGTTCAACAATAGGTCAATTGATGCGTCTCGAAAATGCGAACAAATATAGCAGATACCGTATTGTTGTATTTTAAATCTCAAAAAACTTTCTTCTCATATAAACAAAATAAATTTTTTTTTAAAACGGCATAAATCGATATTGTCGAGCCAAAAAGGTTTAACAATAGGTCTATCGATGCGTCTCGAAAATGCGAACAAAAGAATAGATATGGTATTGTTCTATTTTGAATTTCAAAAAAGTTTTTCTTATGTAAACAGAATACTCCATTTTCTTTGGAAATTTTGAATTTGAATTTGATAATCGGTAATGGTGGAACATAAGGTTTTCAAAAATAGGTCAATCAATGAGTCCCGAAGATACGAAGAAATAGATTAGATATCGTATTATTGTATTTTGAACTTCAAACAAATTTTTTCTCATATTAACAAAATAATATATTTTTTGAATCTTCATAAATCGGTACTGTCGAGTCATAAAAGGTTCAACAATAGGTGGATCGAAGCGTCTCGAAAATTGAAACAAATAGAATGGGTATCATATTGTTCTACTTTGAAACTTCAGAAAGTTTTCCTCATATAAACAAAATACACCATTTTTTTGAAAATTTTGAATTTCAATTTGAAAATCGGTATTGGTAGATCATAAGATGTTTAAAAATAGGTCAATCGATGCGTCTCGGAAGTGCAAAAAAATAGAGTAGATATCGTATTATTCTATTTTTCTTATATAAAGAAAATACTGAATTTTCTTTGAAAATTTTGGATTTGAATTTGAAAATCGGTATTGGTGGATCATAAGATGTTCAAAAATAGGTCAATCAATGAGTCTCGAAGATGCGAACAAATAGAGTAGATATCGTATGATTGTATTTTGAATCTCAAAAAAGTTTTTGTCACATAAACAGAATAAACTATTATTTTAATCTTCATAAATCGGTACTATTAAGTGAAAAAAGGTTCAACAATAAGTCAATCAATGCGTCTCGAATATGCAAACAAATAGACTAAATATCGTATTGTGGTATTTGGAATCTCAAAACACTTTTTTTGTAAAAACAAAATAAGATATTCTTTGAAACTTCATAAATCGGTACTGTCGAGTCATAAAAGGTTCAACAATAGGTCAATCGATGCATCTCGAAGAAGCGAATACATAGAGTAATTATCGTATTATTGTATTTTGAATCTCAAAAAACTTTTTTCTCATATAAACAACATAAAATATTTTTTAAATCTTCATAAATAGATATCGCATTTTTAATTTCAATATCAAGAAAGTTTTTTCATATAAACAAAATACACTATTTGCCTAAAATGTCTATAAATCGGTACTTCCGAGTCATAAGGGTTCAACAATAGGTCAATCAATGAGTTTTGAAGATGCGAAGAAATGAATTAATTATCGTATTGTTGTATTTTGAATATCAAAACACTTTTTTCTCATATAAACATAAAATATTTTTTTAATCTTTATAAATCGGTGCTTGCGAGTCATAAAAGGTTCAACAATAGGTCAATCGGAGCGTCTCGAAAATGTAAACAAATAGAATAGGTACCATATTGTTGTACTTGGAAACACCAGAAAGTTTTTCTCATATAAACAAAATACACCATTTTCTTTGAAAATTTTGAATTTGAATTTGAAAATCGGTATAGGTGGTTTATAAGATGATCAAAAATAGGTCAATCAATGAGTCTCGAAGATGCAAAGAAATAGAGTAATCATCGTATTGTTGTATTTTGATTATCAAAACACTTTTTTCTCATATAAACAAAATAAATATTTTTTTTAAACTTCATAAATCGGTGCTGTCGAGTCATAAGATGTTCAACAGTAGGCCAATCGATGCGTCTAGAAGACGCGAACAAATTCATCTTCCTCTATAATGAAGCATTTAATATATCTCAGGGCCAAATGGAGAGAACCGACCAAAACAAGACTTTCTGATGGGATCAGAATATATTCTGCAGGTGTACCGGGAGGTGGAGATATACTTGCATTCATTATGAACGTTCTTGATGAATTTAAATTTACAAACGAGAGCACAGCTGATATAAATTCGACAGTGATTACATTTCAGCGAGTGATAGAAACTTTCAAATATGCATACGCGTTTAGAACGAAATTAGGAGATTCTGATTTCGTTGATACCTCTCAAGTAATTACAATTGTTTATTAAATCTGTCGTTAAATAATTTTTTTAATTCACTACAAACATCAACTTTTCTTTTTTTTTTAGTTGCTAAATAATTTAACATCGAGGGAATTTTCTCGGCTATATTGGTCGAAAATAAGCAGCGAAAGGACCTGGAAGGATCCTTCATATTACGGGGCTGAAGATCCCGGAAATTTTAATAATCATGGAACATCGCATATATCGGTTCTGGCACCCAATGGTGATGCGGTTTCAATCACTAGTACTGTCAATCTTTAGTAAGTATCACTATAAGGGTCGTCCATCAATTAGGTTACCAATTTTACGCAATTACCCCCCCCCCCCCCCCCCCCCCCCTCCCGCCGGGAAAATAACGAAGCCCAAAATTGTATTGATACATAGAAAAGAGGGTTATTTTTTACAAAAAAGGGTAGAATGGAGGAAATAATTAGTATTATAGCTATAAGGCTACGGAAACTCTTACCGACCAATGTTAAATCTGCATCACCGACCGATGGTAATTACTTGATGCTGGTAACTTAATATAGAACAGAACCTTGTTCAGCCAGTAAGTGTTCCCGTAGCTCTGCAGCTTTACTACTTACATTCTTTCAAATAAATTTAATATAAATACCATATTAAATGCAATTTGCAACACTTAATTCCGAAGATTTCAGGTCAAAATATACATTGAATAACCAAGTAACAAGAATACTTCTGTAACAAAGAAGACGAATTTGTAACAAAATAGAGGGATTTTCAACCAAAAATGATCAACTTTTACACAAGAAAAATAATTTCTATCAGAAAAGACGAATTTTCAATTAAAAGGATAACTTTTCAACAAAAGAGATAAACTTTGAAATAAAATAATAAAATATTCAATTTTAATAGTTAATAAGTTAGAAAATAAACCTTTTCAACCGAAAAAAACTTATTTACAAAAAAATAATTACGTTTTCAAAACAAGTAATGAATTTTCAATTAAAATTATGAATCTTTTACTGGAATAGTTGAATTTTAAACCATTATTAGTTCACAAAAAAAACGAATTAAAAAAATATTAGTTACATCTTTAAACAGAGTGACGAGTTTTCAAACAAATTGATGAATTTTCAACTAAAATGATAAAAACAAAAAATGTTAACAACAAAAAAACTAATTTTTTATGTAACCCGTTCAGAAATGATAAAATTTAATTTTTAGTCAAAGTTTTCAATCTAAAAGATGACTTTTTAACACGGAAAATTTAAAAAAAGAATTTTTGAGCAAATAATTGAATTTTCAACCCAAGGGATTAATTTTTCAGAAAAATATTAATTTTCAGAAAAAAAACGCGAATTAAAAAAATACATAAATTTGCAACCAAATTATTGAATTTAAAAGCCAAAAAGGTGATTTATAAAAAAAAAAGATTGAATTTTTAACCCAAAAATATAACTTTTTATCCAAAAAAATTAATTTTCCAGCAAAAATTAAATTTTCATAAGAATTTAATTTAAAAAAATTTAATTATCAAATTAATAGTTTAAGTTTTTACGAAATTGTTAAATCCTCAAACAAACGAGATTGATTTAGACCAAAACAATTGCATTTTTAATTCAATGGGACGTATTTACAAACCAAGAAGATTAATTTTTAACCAAAAAAAAGACGAATTTTTAACAAAAACCAAAAATGAAATAGCCATATTTTTTGTTAAAAAAAATTCTCAGCCAAAAAAAAACGAATTTTATCAAAATATTACTATTTTCAACAAAAGAAATGAATTTTCCACAAGAATGATGAATATTAAAAAATGAATTTTCCACAAAAAAGTTCAAATAAAAAATTATTCTTTCACAAAGAAGAATAATTTTCTCAATTTCTAACGAAAAATTATGACTTTTTAACAAAATAGTTGCATTTTCAACGAAATAATAGAATTTTCAGCCAAATACTAGAATTTTCAACCAAACGAGATGAATCCCGGACCCAAAATATAATATCGAACTTTTCAACAAACAGTAGTTGATTTTTCTTGTTGTTCTGTATTATTTAAGTTTGCATCTAAGCGAAAACCCGAAAAAAATACGGGAAAAAGTGTATTTTTCTTAAAAACAGAGCAAGAAAAAAGTATTCTTCAAAATTTATCATAAGGAAATGTACTAAATTGTATCTAAGTCCGAAGCTTTACTTCCCCCCCCCCCTGTTACTAATCGCATTTTGTTAGCGTGATCCCCTCCCCCCTCAAATTGGTAACGTAATTTATGGACGATCCTAGATAGGCAGGACCCGTTGTTTACCAAGATTCATACCTTACCGACTTTGAGAACCCCCTCCAGCTAAAATGGTTCATGTCCGTGCTAAGTTTATAGAATGTTTTCAAAGGGCCTCGATGACATCATACTTTAATTTGCCCCTGCATTTTCTACTGCGTCATATAGTAATGAGAAAAACAAGTTATCGGGGCCATTCGGGAACATTCTAGAAACTTAGCATGGACACAGACAACTTTAGCTGTAGAATTATTCCAAAATCGGTAAGGTAGGAATCTTGATATAGAAACGTCCTTGTCTATATACTATTATCGTCAATAGGGTAGTACAAAAATTCCACTTACGTTTTTTGTTGATTGATCCCCTGAGAAAGTGGAAAATGTATGTACTTGTTATTAAATTTTTCTAAATTAAAGTCTAGACACATCTTAAGAAAGTTTTCGAACACCTAAATCGGCAATCTTCAAAATCGTTAGGAGCTTTCCATAAACTACTCAGGCCTCGCACTACTTTGTAATTTTCAGAAAAATATATTAAAGAATCCTCTGTGTCTTAAAAAAGTAGAGCCCCTGACTCAGTCCTACTATTTTTCAAGTAGAGGAAGTAGGGGCAAATGATGAGAGGGGAAGTAGGGAGTGTTGAGGGGAAACGAGGAAAAGGGAAGTAGGGATAGTGGGAGAACGAGGGAGCGAAAGTAAGGATAAAGTGAAATGAGGAAGGGGTAGTAGAGGGGAAGGGAAAGTAAGGGGTAAGGAAGTTGGGATAGTAAAGGAAATGAGGGACAGAAAACTAAGGATTTTTCAGGGGTGCAGATGAAGTAAAGGGGAAGGAAGAAAGTGGAAGTAAGGGAATATGATGAAAGGTGAATTAGGGGATGTGAGGAAAATTGAAAGATAATGAAGTAAGGGAAGCAGAGTGTTATCTGGGGAATTAAGGAGAGGGGAAATTATATTAAAAATGAGTTTGGGTAAGGGAGGGGAAGCAATGGGAGAGGAACAAGGGAAAGTGATAGAAATTGAAGTATGAAGAAGTAGGGGAAGAAGAGTTTTTGCTGATGAAGTAAGGGGGGGCGTAGATTAAAAAGGAATTGGGGAAGGGATGAGAAGCTATGGGAGGGGAACTAGTGAAAGTAAAGGAAATTCAAGGATGGGAAAGTAGGGAAAAAGTATCAGGGGGGTAAGTGAGGAGAGGTGGAGTAGATTAGAAACAAGTTGAGGAAGAGAGGGTAAGTGACAGGAGGGTAAGTTGGGGAGGTGAGGAGAGGGGGAAATAGATAGAAAGAATTTGCGGAAATTAAAGGAAGGGAAGCGAAAATTTAAGAGTGGGGAGCGGAAATAGGGGAAGAGCGGGGAAGTAGAAGAATCTAGAAGGAGTAGGAAACGGAAAGTATAAGAGGAGGAAGTTTAAATGACTTAATTAACTTTTTAATGGTTTAAGAAACCCTTTTTTATTATGAATCCAACCGTTCAATTGTCTTTTATGCAAAAAAATTGTTTTTACATATTTTTAGAAGCTCTCTTAAAATTAATATTTCAAAATAAAAAATTATTGTAAATTTTCCTAGGAAGATTAAAAAAAATTTATTATCTTGAACTTTTTCAAAAGCCCTAATAATTGTATTTCTAAATATTCAAAAATTTACATCTCGTTTTAAATTAAAATTTTTTTCATATATTAAATTATTATTGAATTTTTTTCAGAACTTTTAAATATAAATAAATTATTCAAATTTTTTTAACAAATTTTTTATAATTCTGAAAATTTAGAGAAACATTGAAATCTTCCAGATTCTTTTTTGGCAATTTCGGAACTATTTTGAAATGTTCTCTTAAAATCAATTTTTAACAATAAAAAATCATTTAAAATTCTCCCAGGAATATTAAGGGCATTTGTGATTATATTGAACCAATTCAAAAACCTCAAAGAGTTTCACATTTTTATTTCGAAATATTCAAAAAATCTAAATTTTTTCTAATTTTAATTCTTTTTGAAAAATTTTCAGAACTTTTTTTAAGCCATGAAAAATTAAAAAAATTACTTTAGAATCTTCCAGATTCTTTTTTCGACAATTGGGGAATCTTTTGGAGTATTTTGAAATCTTTAAAAATATTCTCTTAAAATTGATTTTTCAAAATGAAACACCATTTTTAATTTTCCTATGAAACTTGAGTAATTTGTCTCACTCACTTATAACTTTTCAAAATATTTTTTTTTAAATATGTACAATTGCTTATTTTAAATAAACAATCAAAATGCTTAAATACTAAAAAAAAATATCTTAATTACAATTTTTTCATATCAATGGGTAAAAAAGGTTGTTTTTTCTGGCACAATATAAAAATTAAAATTTAGTATTATTTCCCTATAAATGAGATGCCTGAAACTTTTTTCGATTTTTTTATATGAAGTGCAACTTCTTGCGTAGCGCAAAAAAAATAAAATACTATCTGGTGAAATTGATGTGACTAATTAGAAATTTACCGATAAAATGGCCCCAAAACATTGGAAAGTCTTTATAATTTCAGATTTTATTTGCAATTTAGGTAAACATTAAGCACCACAATTTGTAATATTTCTGAAATAGTTTTTTAAAAAATGGACAACATAATTTCGTCCTTGGCTTATTTTATTCAAAATTTATACAGCTTACAATTTATTTTTAAGAGACAGGTTAGAACTGTATGGGGGCTGCTGAAGTTGTGAATGGCCGTGTTTCAACAGAAGTTTCTGAATAAGCTGCGATGAAGCAACCCTTTCTCGAAACCCTTTCTCGAAATTTTTCTTTTAAAGGATACTTTAATTTGGTAAACAGCTAGAAATAACAAGGAACTCGGTCGGCACTGTTTGAGGGCTGCCGAAGTTGTTAAAAACCATGTTTCGCCAGAATTTTCTGAATGAGCTACGATAAAATACTTATTTTTTCGAATGTAATCCTTACAGTCACCTTTCGGAATAGCTAACAGCTATTTTGTCGCATTCTCTTTCATTTCCTCTACGTCTTTAAATCGTCTTTGTTTTTGAGAACACTTTAAATTGGGAAACAGCCAGTAAAAACCGTGTTTCACCAGAAATTGCTGAATAAGCTGCGATAAATGGGCATTTGGTTAGACGTTTTACGCAACAGCCCATGCGAAAAAGTAACAATCAGGGGAGTGCTAGGCCTGAAGATATGCAATTTTGTTTACTTAATCTCTAGAAAAATAACTAATATTTTCACGGATTCCAATCAGTTTTGGCAGCGGTATTGTGAGCGAGAGGACAGGTATTCTACTTAACAGTGGTATGGATGATTTTGGACTTCCATCGCGATTTAGTTACTTCCGAATTCCTCCCAGTAAAAATAATTTTATCAAACCGGGCAAAAGGCCTTTGTCTTCGATGTCGCCTACAATTCTGGTGGATCCAAATGGCGATGTTAAAATGATAATTGGTGCTGCTGGAGGCACGAAAATCATCACGGCCATAACCTTTGTACGTGAGATATTTAATATAACTAAAGTTCATGATGTTTATAAACGAATATATTTTTTTTCTTTGAGTTACTAAAATAAATTATTTAGCAATAATAGAAAGTAATGCATTATTATAGACGGTAATCACCATATTTTTACGCAAAGGCTGACATTTAAAAAAAAATGTATCAAAATGATACCGGTTTTGTTCCGAGCTAAACAATAGTGAACCAGCGAATGATCATTTACCGACAGACGATACTTAGTAGAAACCTGCATTACCGACTGATGATGGGACAGGACCGCGCATTACCGACAGATGAAGAAGTGGAAATTCGTATTATCTTCAGTCGATAATCATCATCAGATAAACCATTAGCAGTCGACAATCTCGTAAAATCTAGATTCTCTACAGCTGATAACGCAGAAATGTAGATTTCCTTCAGTCGGTAAAGTGGAAATCTAAATTACTTTCAGTCGGTTTTTGTATGGATTTATATGACCTTCAGTCGTTAAACTAGGAATGTAGTTTACCTACAGTCAATAAAGTAGGAATCTGGCACAGATTATCATCGTATAAAATAATGTGTTACTTTATAGTTTATTTTTTATATTTAAAATGTTTGTTTTTATTTATAAACGTTGTGGACTTTAGTTACATATACATTTAATGGTTTCTTATCAATTCTTTTTGTAATTACCTTAAATAATAATGCGAATGGGTTTTTTTATCAGGTGATTATGAAGTACTTGTGGATGGAAAATAATTTGAAAGAAGCAGTGGATTTTTCGAGAATTCACCATCAGTTGTACCCCATGAAAGTGATATACGAATACGGAGTGCAGAAACAAATTATTGATGGTTTGAAAAAATTGGGACACGAAACTTTGAGATATAAAACTCATGGCAGTGTTATTTGTGCCATTGCGCAACATAATAAGTCTATTTTTGCAAATTCGGATTATAGAAAGAATGGAGATGTTTATGGTTTAGACTGAACAGAATTTGTTGATATTTTAAATTTAAATTTTATTTTTTAAATCCATATTTATGTTAACAATAGAAAAGTTGATTTTTGTAATAATAAAACACTATATTATTCCAAGTAAATTTGTCAAGGTGCTTATTTGCAAAAATTCCTAGCCATTTCCCAGTTTATTTTCGATTTCAATAATATTTCAAAATTCGAGCTTTCAAAGCTGACAAATTTATTATTTGAAATATTGAAAACTTAAGCGCACAATAAAGTGTTCACAGTATAAGTATTTTAATTTTAATAAGTTCATTTGAATAAAGACTTCAAAGTAAATCAAAATTATAAAAATTATAAAATTATAACGATTATAAAGATATTAAATTGTGCAATTTCAAAAATAAATTAGGTTTAGAATTTAAATCAATTCCAAATTTAAAATAATTAAAAAAGAAAATTAGAAACTGTTTCAAAATTAAGTTTAAGATTCGAATCGTCAAAATTAAGACTAACTCAACAAGATTTTTAAAATTAGAGACTGGTTCAAAATAAAATTTAGGATTCGAATTAACAAAATGAGGATTAATTAAAAAGACTTCCAAATTACTAATTAAAAATAAAGATTGGAAACTGTAAAATTTCAAAAATTAAATTTAGGATTCAAATCATTAAAAATGTAGACTAATTAAAAAAGGACTTCAAAATTATAGATTATAAATAGCGATTGGAAATTGCAAAAATTGAAAATTAAGTTTAGAATTCAAATCATTAAAATTAAAAATAATTTTAAAAATATTTTAAAACTATTATTTCAAAATAAAGATTGAAAATTGTACACTTTCAAAACTAAATTTAGGATTTGAACCTTTACATCTTTAAAGATGTATACAAATAATAAAGAACTTCAAAATATAGTTTTTCGTAATGTTGATGTTTTGAAATGATTATATGAATTAAATTTTCAAAATCATATGTGCATGTGTTTTGTTTTTTACAAAAACAATTATTTAAGGTTATTAATAACTAAGATTTTCAGTAAGTAATTTGAAAATTTATATAAAGTAAAAATAAATTTATTACTTCAGTGAAATTATTTGATGCTTTTTATGTTGTGCACCATTTAATTAATTATTAGCAGATAATTTTCTTCACACTTTCTTCATGCTGGTTAGAATTAGTGACAAAGGTTACTAATAAATTAGACGTATAGAAATATTGTTTCAATATTTAAAGGAGAATATACAAATAATATAAACATTATTTGAATGTTACGATGAAAATAATTGTTTCATGTTTTTTATTTTGTGACCTGATTAATTCATTATCAACTGATTCTACCCAAAGTGACATTTTCTGGAATCAGTTTTCAAGCTTAAGATTAAATAAAATGTTTAAAAATAAAAGTTCAAATTAGAAAAATATATATAAAGTTAAAGTTTTTCGAATGTTTTATAATAGGATTATATTTTAATGGTTTTTCTTTTGTAAAATGGTCAATTGATTATCACCTAATTAACTTTTTCTGATTATTAAAGTAAATAAAGATTAAAAATTAGTTCCTGAAATTTAAGTTACATAATTTAATTATTGACTTAAAGGTTTCATGATGGAATATTGAATATAATTTGAATAATAAAAGTTAATTTAAATTTGCAATTATATTTTTTCAATTAGATAATTTTTTTAATGAATCTGATGTACTGAAATGTGTATTTGCATTCGATTTTAAAAATCATATGAAAATACATTTGATTTCTTTCTGAAATTAGTATAAAAAGTTAACAATAAAACAAATTTTCAAAAATGAATGTGATAATAATTTTAAATTTTAAAGATTTCAAAATTGTTAACAAAAATATGGAACATTTTAATGCAATTATTTCTATTTTCCGGGATTTAATTCAAATTTGGGTAAACTTAATTTTTTAGGGCGTCAAGAGAAGGAAAAATATATAGTTTAGATTCATGGGAAAATTTCAAACAATTTTTTACTAAAGAGTTCTAACAGCTTATTAAAAAAGATTACAAAACTTTTCCAATTATTTTATAAAATTAAAAAAAGGGGATGAATGAAAAATTCCGAAAAATAAAATTCCCGACACAGTAAAATCCCGAATTATAAAAGTCCCGAATAATCAAATTCGCGAATAATAAAATCACCCAAAAATAAAAATACCGATTTGGAAAATTCCCAAATAATAAAATACACGAATCATGAAATTACCGAAAAATAAAAATACTGAATTGGAAAATTGCCGAAAAATAAAATTCGCCAATAATCAAATTGCCGAAAAATAAAAATACCGAATTGGAAAATTCCCGAATTTTTCACAATTTCAATTTTTTATGAATATATTTTATTGCTTACAAATACAAGAATAAAATATTAGTTTCAAAAATTATTTCTAACATTAAAAATTTCTAAGCTTATTTTTTGAATTAAAAATAGCAATAATTTTAAATAAAACATTTCTAAGTAACGCATGTTTTTTTAATGTTCACAGTATTTGATAAAATACAAAAAGCATTCGAAAAATAAAATTTTAAATTAATATA
>NC_046657.1:73927736-73976625 GCF_010883055.1 Belonocnema kinseyi | reverse complement strand
ACTGTGAACATTAAAAAAACATGGGTTACCTAGAAATATTTTATTTAAAGTTATTGCTATTTTAAATTCAAGAAATAAGCTTCGAAATTTTAAATGTTAAAAATAATTTTTGAAACTAATGTCTTATTGTTGTATTTGTGATCAATAAAATATATTTATACAAAATTCTAATTGTTAAAATTCGGATATTTTATAAATCGGCAATTTTCTGTCAGGAATTTTTGCAATTCGGGAATTTTATAATTCTGAAATTTTAATATTCGAAAATTTTATTATTCGGGAATTTTCCAATTCAGTATTTTTATTTTCTGGCAATTTTATTATTGGTGAATTTTATTTTTCGGCAATTTTCCAATTCGGTATTTTTATTTTTCGGTAATTTTATTATTCGTGTATTTTATTATTCGGGAATTTTCCAAATCGGTATTTTTATTTTTCGGCAATTTTATTATTCGCGAATTTGATTAATCGAGAATTTTCTAATTCGGGATTTTTATAGTTTCGGGAATTTTATTTTTCGGGATTTTTCAGTCGTCCCAAAAAAAAGGGTTTACAAGTTATTAAAGCAACATGGTGCCAAAATATATAATTTTAGAACAAATTTGAGTAAATTTACGAGATATTTAGAAGTTTTTAAACGATTAAAAAACAATGAAAATTTATAAGATATTTTAGACTTTTTTTTAAATTCAGGATAATGACATAAATTTTTTAGGTTCACAAAACAATTTCTTTAGATTTTTTAATATGAAAAATAAACTTTAGGAGAACATTAAAAAAAGATTTTAAAACATCAAATATTTCCTTAAATTTCGAGATAGAGTAGAAGTTTTTAAAGCAAAATGTGTTAATTTGGAAACATTAAAAAATAAAAAATAAATTAAACCATAAAATGCTATAAATATTGCGAAGATTTAAGGAGAATAAAGAAGCTTTTTAAATTGCAGAAGATTTAAAAAAATATTTCTAGGAATTCAAGAGGCTTTGCATAGATTTAAAATATTTTAAACCTTGGAAGCATTTCCGAAAATTTATGGAATACATATTTATTATTTCTTTTGAAATTATAAAAGACCTCAATATCTTTTGAAAAGGCTAACATTTTTCTAATAATCTGTAAAATCCTGTAAAATAAAATATATATATTTTAAATCTTCTACATTCCTTTTTTGACACATCTGAAATATTTAAAAATCTTTCCTAATTGTCAAAACGTTTATTAAGTTTTTTAAACTAATACAAAAAAAAACGTTGCGTAATTTGAAGGAAGGTAAAAAGGTTTAAAATAACGTTACGTAATATGTAAACAAGAATATAAGTATTCAGAAAATGTTAACAAATAAATTGTTATAAGAAAATTGAGTCAATGATAAAAATGAGTATAAAAGTGAGCGCGCGCGTGCGCGCGTACATAATAGGCTAGTAAATTCTAAAATGTTCAACATCAGGAAAATTCCCCACAATATAAAACTCCCAATTTGGACAATTCCCGAAAAATGAAATTCCCTAAAAATAAAATTCCTGAATTGGAAAATTCCCGAATTAAACTATTCCCGAAAAATAAATTCGGTGACATTCAGGTGATTAAAATTTCCAACAATATAAAATTCCGGAAAATGTAAAATTCCCAAATAATAATTTCGGCAATTTTCAAATTCGGCAAACATTCACGATAATGAAAAATTCCCGAAATGTAAAATTCCTTGATAATAAAATTCCTGAATTGGAAAATTCCCGAATAGAACAATTCCCGCTAAAATAAATTCGACAAGTGTTCAAATTACACAATTCTCCACCTCCAGTTTAATTTAAATAAAATATAATTAAAAATGTTAAAAATAAAGATTTGCACTCTTAAAAATCCGAACAAATTGAAAAAAAAAAATTCGAAAAATCTATCTTGAAAAAAAAATTGAAAAACAAACTATATACACCAACATTTTCTTCTGTTGAAAACACAAATTTCTCCCAATTCCAGTTTTTAGAAACTTTAAGAAATTTTAGATAAACTGGGGAATTTTCCTATTCGGGAATTTGTGAAAATAAAATTACCGAATGTGTAAAATTCCCAAACTGTCATATTATTATCGAATTAAAAATTCCAGAGCAATAAAATTCGCGAATAATAAAATACCCTAATAATAAGATTCCAGGATTGGAAAATTTCCGAATTGACCAATTCCCGAAAAATGAATTCGGGAACTTTCCAATTTGTGAACATTCCGGTAAATAAAATTTCCGACAATGTAAAATTATGAAAGAATAAAATTCCTTAATAATAAAATTCCTGAATAGTAATTTCAGGAATTTTAAAATTCCGCAAAAATTCTTCAATATAAAATTCCCGAGGATGGCAAATTCCAGAATAATAAACTTCCCTGATAATAAAATTTCCTGAATTAGAAAATTCTCGGATAATAAATTCTAGAATGTTCAAAGTCGAGAAAATTCCCAACAATGTGTAATTCCCAAATTGGAAAATTCCCAAACTCTTTTATAATATTACCGAATTAGAAAATTCAAGAATAATAAAATTCCTGAATTGGAAATTTCCCGAATAATAAAATTCCCTAATAAAAAAATTGCTGAATAAAAAAATTCCTGAATAGTAGAATTACCAACTCTGTAAAATTGCCAAACTGTTCAGAATATTATCAAATTGAAAAATTCCATAATAATAAAATTCGCTAATAATACAATTCTTGAAGTATAAAATTCCCGAAGAATAAAAATACCCACCATTTCAGAAAAAAATTGAAACAAATGTATCACGTTTATCTTTAGTACCGTTAAAATAACAGATTCCCCATCTCCACTTTAATTTAAATAAAATATAATTAAAAATGTTAAAAAATAAAGAAAGCCCCTTTTAAAAATCAGAAAAAAAATCAAAACAAAAAATTCCTACCATCTTGAAAAAAAATTGAAAACAAAAAACTATATAAACGAAAACTGTCTTCCTTCAAAATTAATAGAAAATTTAAAAATACACATTTTTTCCCAATTTCAATTTTTATAAAATTCATCTTGTTGGATGAAATATTGTCTATTTGTTTAAAAGTTTAACAACTTAGTTCACAATTCATTTTTTAGTTAGAGTTTTATAATTTTTGTTGAAAATTCATCTTTTTGATTTTAAAGTTGACTACATATTTTGTTAAAAATTCCTTTTTTTGTTGAAATTTAATTTCTTATTGAAAATATAACTTTTTGGTTAATTTTTGGTTGATTTATAATTGTATTGTATAATTGTTTTTGGAGAAAATGGGAAATAGTGGAAAGATTGTAATTCCTGGTTGTAATATATTTATATTTTATCAAATCTGATTGCATTATAAATTGCAAATTTATCAGAAAAAAATGAGCAAACTCACTTTATTATTGAACGCGTGATCCTCTGATTTTTTTCTAAAAGTTTACGGGCTGCTGGTCACGGATCCGATAGTCAACTGCAAAAGAAATAAAATAGATAAAAGATAAATAAATCAATGCTGCGGAGCAATTTCGATAGACTTTTCATTATTTTGATTATGCACGTACGCAGTAATTTTTCGAATTTATCTTTAGAACTCTATAGAGATGTGACATTTTTATCGCAGAAAAGTGTAAACATTTCTTGATAAGGTCATTAAATTCTTATTATCAGGTGTTCTCTTTTGTAACAATAATAACAACATTAATTTCTAAATTGTAACTGATTTTAGGAACAGCTATTTATTAAAATGTAATTTAATAATAATACTAATAATAATAACTTATTTAATCATTAATTTATTATTAACATTTTTTAACATTTTATAAAATTATAAATTATAAAATATTAAAATATTATTAATTCAAACAAATAATTCAAACTTTTGTATATGTTTTGAACTGAAAACTACTGAAAAATAAAATTCCCTAATAAGAAAATTCTCGAATAAAAATTTCCTAAATTGAAAAATTACCGAATATTAAAATAAAAATATAAGAAATTGAAATTAGGTTAAAATCAAATAATCAAGTTAATGTATAGAATTCCTGAATTATTGGGATTTGATAGTAATACAAATAAAAAAAGATGATAAAGAATTGAAAAAAGAGAACGAAGGGGATTTGCTAAGTTGAATTTTTATTTTCTTTCCTCTTTTTTTTGGCGAAAATTTTTTTTTCTTTTTCAGAAAAAATATTTTTTTTCAAATTAGGATAGGAGCATTTGATAGTGGTTGTCAACATTTGTCGTTGGATGCTTTGTTTTTAGGAATTCTATACATTACGCTGAATATTAAAATTCTGTAATAATAAAATTCATAAAATTGTAAAATTTCCGAAAAATAAAATTCCCGACTAAGTAAAATTCCTGAATTGCTTATAGTTTTATCGAATTGGAAAATTCCAGAGAAATAAAATTCCTGAATAATAAAATACCCTACTAAAAAGATTCCTGAATTGGAAAATTCAATTAACCTGAATTTCCGAATGTTCAAATGAACGAAATATTTAACCCCATTTCTATTTTCATCAGAAATATTGTCGTAACTGTAATTTAAGTTATGCAATATAAATATTTTTCAATAATAACTTATTTCCAATATAAATGAACAAACATTTGACGACTTTTTCTGGTTTACGAAATCATTAGTAACAAATTTCGTTCATTTGAACGTTCGGAACTTCAAGCACATGAAAATTCACGAATAATAAAATTCCCGAAAAATAAATTCGGGAACATTCCGGTAAAAAAATTCCCGAATATGTAAAATTCCAGAATAATCAAATTCGCGAATAATAAAATTCCTGAAAATGTAAAATTCCCGAATAATAATTTCGGGAATTTTTAAATTCGGAAAAAATTCATGGAAATAAAATTTCCGAGAATGGAAAATTCCGGAAATGGAAAATTCCAGAATAATAAAACTGCCTAATAATAAAAATCCTGAATTAAAAAATTCCCAAATAATAAATTCTGGAATGTTCAAAATCAGAAAAATTCCCGACAATGTAAAACGTCCAAAGTGGAAAATTCCCGAAAAATAAAATTATCTAATAATAAAATGGTTGAATTATGAAATGCCCGAAAAGTAAAATTACCAACTATGTAAAAATCCATAATAAATCTCAAAACAATGTAAAATTTCAGAAAAATAACATTCCCGAAAAATAAAATTCCTTAATGATAAAATTCCTGACAATGTAAAATTAACGAATAATAATTTCGGGAATTTTCAAACTCAGCCAAAATTACAAAAATAAGATTCCCGATAATGGAAAAGTCCCGAATAATAAAATTCCCAAATTAAAAAATTCCCGGACTGTTCATTATATTGTCAAATTGGAAAATTCTAAAATAGTAAAATCCCCGAATTGGATAATTTCCTAATAATAAGATTCTTGAAGTTTGAAATTTCCAGAAAATAAAAATACCGACTGCGTAAAATTCGTGAATCGGAAAATGCCCAAACTGTTTATAATATTACCGAATTGGAAAATTGCAGAATAATAAAATTCCTGAAAATGTAAAATTCCCAAATAATAATTTTGAGAATTTTCAAATTCGACAAAAATGCCCGATAATGGAAAATTCCCTAATGATAAAATTCACGAATAAGAAAATTCCAGAAAAGTAAAATTACCAACTCTATAAAATTCCTAAATTGGAAAATTCTCAAACTGTTCATAATATAACCAAATTGGAAAATTCCAGAATGATAAAATCCCTGAATTGCCTGATTCCTGAATAATGAAACTCTTAAAATTTACAATTCCCGAAAAATAAAAATACCGACAATGTAAAATTCCCGAATTGAAAAATTGGTCAAATAACCAATTGTAGAATTTTCCAATTAGGGAATTCAAGGAATTTCAGAAAATAAAATTGTAGACTGCGTAAAATTGGCGAATCGGAAAATTCTCAAACTGTTTATAATACTATCGAATTGGAAAAATACAGAATAATAAAATCCCCAAATTGGATAATTCCAGAATAATAAAATTCACTAATAATAACATTCTTGAAGTTAAAAATTTCCGCAGAATGAAAATATAGACTCTGTGAAATTCCCGAATTGAAAAATTCCTGAATAATCAATTGAGGAATTTTCCAATTCGGGAATTCAGGAAATGCCAGAAAATAAAATTATAGACTGCGTAAAATTCTCTAACTGTTTATAATATTACCGAATTGGAAAATTACAGAATAATAAAATCCTCGATTTGGAGAATTCCTGAATAATAAGATTCTCGAATTGAAAAATTCTCGAATAATAAATTCTGGAATTTTCGAATTAGGCTTTTTTTAAAGAAAAATTGTTTATTTATTAAAAATACGATATCGAAGTATTTAAAAAATCATTTAAAAAATTGTATACTGATAAAAATATTTCATTATTATATTTTTTATAGATGAATAATATTTATTAAAAAACGAATTTTGAATTGTCTAATTTTCAGCATTTTCAAGCGTCGGCAATTTTCTGTCAGAAGTATTATAACGTCAACACACGACTACAAAATAAAAATCTAACGTCAACACGCGACTACAAAATAAAAATTCACCATTAAACGAACCAAAAAAGAAAAATGGATGATTTTTCATTTCTGAGTCATCCCCCACCACTTTTAGACAAACTACTGTAAATCCAAAATTTTAGAACTTTGTTTTTTACTTGTTTAAACAATTAACAAGTCAAATTGATTATAGTTCAATTTTTTATGTACCCCCCCCCCCCACTATTGAAAAACCATTGTAAATTGGAAAGTTGTTCGGCCACCAAACTACCAAACGTAAAAATTGGCCTACCAAACAGTTATGCTTCAGACTTTATCTTCATTTTTTTGGATATTGTTATTATTTTGAGTTTGACCTTGAGGATTTATTTTTCGTTTTTTTACTAAACTAAAAACCCTCTGACTTTGAAAGTTAATAATCAAATGCTACCAAACAGCTCCACATGTTTGACGATATATAATTTTTTATTTAAGGGGGTTAAAGAGAAAAATAATCTGGTAATTTAACAAAATTGTCAGTAAGTAGAAAATATTTAGTCATTCACATTTTCTAGGACGACTTCCGCCATAGAAAAGTGTCTCCTTCACGGAAACCATATTCCTGTAACGTAAACTGTTACAACAAAAAATTTACTGGAATTTTCCGAATAATAAAATTCCTGAATAATAAGACTCTCGAAAAGTTTATATTATTTAAAAAATTTGAAAATTCCCAAACTTAAATAATTAAAAAAGTTTAAATTATGAAAATAATTGAAGTATTAGAATGAAAATTTTAATTGTTTATATTCGGGCATTTCCTAGTTCAGATATTTTAAGATTTAGTAATTTTCTGTCAGGAATTTTCAAATTCGGCAATTTTATTATTCGGGAATTTTCCAAATCAGGGATTATATTATTTTCTGCAACATTTTTAAAATATGGAACATTTAGGTACTGTGATAGATAAGATAAGAATTTAAGAATTTAATCTTATGTTTTAAAATTTCCTCTATTTGCTAAGAATTCTGCAAAATTAGCAGATTATTTTTCTCGTTAAACAAATATGACTTGCCGCGTGTACAATAATCTGAACGCGTACTTAGAATATTTTATCAAAATTAAAAAAAAAGATGTACTCGAATTTTCTAGAACATTATATTTACCAGGTTTTTTGGAAATAGTATATAATTTACAGAAGTTTCCTTATTATAAAGAGATAATTCTAGTAAATTCTATATGAATAACGAAAATTTGTAATTTCCATATAATTATTTAAAATTACCAGATTATTTTTCTCAGGACGACTGAAAAATCTGGAAAATTTAAATTCCCGAATGGGAAAAATCAAGAATAATAAAATTCCCGAATAATAAAATTTCTTAATAATAAAATTCCTGATAATGTAAAATTCCCATACAATAATTTCGGTAATTTCCAAATTCCTGGAAATAAAATTCCCAATAGAAAATTCCCGAATTGGAAAATTCCAGAATAATAAAATTCCTTAATAATAAAATTCCTGAATTGGTTAATTCACGAATAATGAAATTCATGAATGATTAAGTTCCCGAATAATAAAATTCCCGAACAGTTCATAATTATACCAAACTTAAAAATTTCCGAAATTGTGATGAAATTCCCGGCCAAAAAGTATGACGACTAGTAAATCCCGAAAATTAAAATGGCAGATACTGTAAAATTCCGGAATAATAAAATTCCCGAATAATAAAACTTGTTTATAAAAAAATCCCCGAATGATATAGTTTCCCACAGTTTATGTTCCCAAATTTAAAAGCTGCCGACAGAAAATTTGCCAAATTATAAAATATTGGCAAACTAGAAAACTTTCGAATATAAACAGTTAAAATTTCAATTTTAATAATTTCATTTTTTTTATAAATTAAAAAAAAATGTTAATTTTTAAATTCGGGAAGTTCATAATTTGACAATTTTCTGCCGGGAATTTTATTATTCGGTAATTTTTATTAGTTTGGGAATTTAATTATTCGGGAATTTTTATTAGTTGGGAATTCAATGATTCGGAAATTGTTATTAGTTAGGAATTTTATTCTTCCGGAATTTTAATATGGGGCTGAAAAAAAACGAAAAATAAAATTGCAGACACTATAAAATATTAAGGTTTCTGAATTATAAAAATACGGAATTTAAACAATTAACATTTTTTAGTTTTAAAAGTAATTACATTATCAAAATCAAAATTTTTTACATTCAGGAATTTCCTAGTTCGAATATTTAATAATTCTGTAAAATTCCCGAATTGGAAAATTCCCGAATAATAAAGTTTCCGTGATAAAAACACCGCATTTAAACAATGAACATTTTTTTATTTTTAAAATTGATGAAATTATTAAAATCAAAATTTTTAACATTCAGGAATTTTTTTGTTCGAATATTTAATAATTCTGTACAATTTCCGAATTGGGAATTCCCAAATAATCAATTTCCCGAATAAACAAATTTTCTAATAATAAAATTTCTGAATAATAAAGTTTCCGAATTATAAAATTCCCGAAAAAGTTATAATATTACCGAATTTGAAAATTTCTGACAGAAAATTTCCAAATTATGAAATTCTCGAATTTAAAAAGTGAACATTTTTTTATTTACAAAAATAATAAAATTATTCAAATTAAAATTTCAATTGTTTATACTCGAGAATATTCTAGTATAGATAATGCATAATTCGGCAATTTTCTTTCGGAAATTTTCAAATTCGGTAATATAAACTGTCGGGATTTTATTAAGGAATTTTCCATTTTGGGAATTTTATTATTCGGGAATTTTACAGTATCGGCAATTATAGTTTTCGGAATTTTTTCGTCGTTTTACTTTTCGGTCGGGAATTTTATTACATTTTCGGGAATTTGCAAGTTCTGCAGCATTATACACTGTCCTGGAATTTTACTATTTGGGAATTTTAATTCGGGGATTTACCAATTTGGAGATTTTAATTTTCGGAATTGTTTAGTTGTGAGAAAATTAATCTGATAATTTTAAAGAATTGTTAGTAAGTAGAAAAAAAATTTTTTATTCATCTAGAATTTTCAGGAATGTTCTTTGTGGAAGCTTCTGTAAATCATACACAACGGTCTAAAATATAATAAGATTTTCTGTAAAATCCATAAGAAAATGTTGCAAAATAAACCGAATTTTTTCTCAAGAAAGAGAAATTAGTGTTTTAATTTTAGATGTTTAATTATTTTAATGATAACATTAGTTCAATTCCAATAACACCTGTTTCCGAGTAATTCCGACAAGCCCCGAATCTTCTCGAAGCGTTGTTATAACGATTAGCTGTGTATTTAAAATTCTTATCTCATCTTTCGCAACACCAAAATATACCATATTTGTAAAATATTACAGAAAATGATGAAATTATCGAAAACATTTCCAAGTCTTCATTTTATAAACTTTTTGACAACTTCTAATGGCCGAAAAAAACCTAATAACTAAGGATGAAAATTTAATTTTTAAACAAAAGAATAAATTTTCAAAAATGAATATTAATTTTCTACACAAAAAAACAACGATTTTTCAACCAAATAAATTAATTTCAAACAAAATAGTTCAAATTTGAATTAGAAACTATAAATTTGTAACCGAGTACTTGATTTTTTTAATTAAAAAGAATCATTTTCAACACAAAATGGGACAGTTAAATTTATATTTAAATAAATTAATTTTCAAACAAACTGATGAATTTTCTTATATAATAGTTAAGTTTTTAACCGAAAAACTTATTTTTAACCAATTGAATTTTCAACCAACAAAATTTATGTCTACCATAAAAGATGAATTTTCAATTAAAAAAGATAAATTAAAAAAATTAAATTTTCAGTTAAAAAATTAATTTTCAGTCATAGAAAAAAATAACTTTCAACAAAAAAAAGTCACTTTTTAACCAAAAAGATACATTTTCAATTAAAATAATTATACTTTAACTAAAAAATGATAACTTTTAACAACAGACTTTGACTTTCAACCAAGTGAATAAGTTTTCCAAAAAAGGAATACTTAAAAGTTTAAGTAAAAAAAATTAGTTTTGCATAAAAAAATTTAAACCAAAATTATGACATAAGATTATGAACATAAACTTAAAATTATGAAATATTTAATTCGAATAGTAATATTTTCGGCAAAAAAAACTTCCAATGAAAAATTAATTTAAAAAAATAGTTACATTTTTCAACGATATAATGAATTTTTAATCAAAATAATGAATTTTGAGTTCGAATAGTTGAATTTTAAACCAAAAAGATTAATTTTCCAAGAAGAAGATTAATTTGTACCAAAACAGACAAATTTTAACAAAAAAAAAAAAACAATTTTTCAACAAAAGTTGAATATTTAAATATTAAGTTAAAAAATTAATATTTAATTGTAAGAGATACATTTTTAATTAAATTAATAGAATATTAAGCCAAAGGAAAACCGAATTTCCACTCAATAGCTCTTTTTCCACCAAAGAAATTAATTTTCAATTAAAATTACGAAATTTGTATCCCAAAAAAGATAAATTCTTACAGAAAAATGTACTCATTGATATTTAAACCAAAAATATTAAAATTTTAAATCAAAAACTGTTGAATTCTACCAAAAAAGACCATTTTTCAGAAAGAAATCCCTGCCATTTTCGCTAATCGTGAATAGCGACTGAATTTTTCTTCCAAAATTCAACTACTGAGTTGAAAGTGGAACTATTTGTTGATAATTCACTTTTTCTTGTTGATAAATCATCATTTTACTTGAAAATAATTTTTTTTGGTAAAAATTTAACTATTTTGTTATTAAAAAATGTATTTTTTGTTACTAAAAATTTGTTTATTCTATTTGTTAGAATTTTTCTGTATTATATGTGGTAGAATATTAATGTTCTAGGTGACTAATTCACTTTTACGGCTGCAAATTCCACTATTAGTTTTAAAATTTCATTAAAAATTAAAATATTTACTAGAAAATTCATATATTTTGTTGAAAATTAGTTTTTTTTACTGAATTTTAATTTTTTTATTTAAAACTTAACGAAATTTTTGATCAAAATTTTATTTACTTGTTAGGTTGAAAATTTATTTTATTTGCTTTAAAACTTATTTCTCCAGCGGAAAATAAACAAATAAACAATAAAAAAATGAACAAAATTAATAATTTTGTTTAAACATAGTTGTTTTCGTTGAAAACTAGTTTTTTTTAAATAAAAAATTAATTTTTTTCAACTAAAAATGTAACTATTTTATTATTTTCCTATTTTTTTTATAGACATTTACTCTTTTTAATGTATAGAATTCCTGAAAAGAAAACAAAGAATCCAAAATTCAAATTTGAACAGCCACCATAAAATGTTCCTATTTTAATTTAAAAAAAGATCTCTTTCTTATACATTAATCTGATTATTAGACGTCAAATAGGATTTTAAATTTGATTTTGAACTAATTTAAATTTCTTAAATTTTAATCTTTTTTGTAGAAAATTCATTTGTATGGTTAAAAATTTAATTATTTATTTTTAAAAAATGTATGGCTTAAAAAATTATTTCTCTTACTGAAGACTTAACTATTTTATTTTCGTTAAAATTTGACCTTTACTTTTGAAAATTGATCAACTTTAGTAAAAAATTGTCTTTTTTGGTAGAGCACTAAACTTTTTGGATAACATTTAATTACTTTAAATAAAAAATAATTTCTTTGGTTAAAAGTGAGTTTTTAAAAATTGAAAATTCATTTTTTTAACTAAAAATTTAACGATTTCATTTTTTAAACTAAAAATTTATGTTTTTCAGTTGAAAATTCATTTCGTTGGTTGAAAATTAAACTATTAGATAAAAAATTTAATTTATTTTCTGGTAATTTATCTATTCTATTTATGGTTAAAATTTATTTTTTCTTGTTGAACATTAATTTCTGTAGTAGAAAATTAACCATTCCATTTTTTTCAAATTGATCTTTTTCAGTTAAAAGTTCAGTTATTTCGTTGATAATTAAACTATGATGTTAAATGTTATGTTAATGTTATGATGTTATGATTAAACATTAATTTCTAGATTAGAAAATTAACTATTCGATTTTTTCGCATTTATTTTTTTTTAGAGGAAAGTAAATTTTTTTCATTCATAATTAAATTATGATGTTAAATAAATAATTTTTTGGTTGAAAAGTATTTTTTTAAACTGAATATTTAACAAATACTTTTTTTTACATGTATCTTTTTTCGTTTTGAATTTCATTTTTGTCATTCAAAATTATACTATAATGAAAATAAATATGTTTTAGTTGCAAATTCATTTGTTTGGTTGAAAATTTTAAGATTTTATTAAAACTTTGTCTTCTTTAGTAGAAACTAGAACAATAATTTTTTGAACTAAAAATTATATTTTTCAGTTGAAAATTCATTTATTTGGTTAAACATTAAACTATTTTACTAAAAATTTAATTTCTTATCTGACAATCTATTTTATTTTTGGATAAAATGTCTCTTTTTATTGAAAACTAATTTCTATAGTAGACAATTAACTATTTCATTTTTTCAATTTATCATTTTTAGTTAAAAGTTCACTTATTTCTTTGATAATTGGACTATGATGTTAAATAAATATTTTTTGGCTGAAAAGTAGTTTTTTACGGAGTATTGAACAAATCCATTTTTCAAGGTATCTTTTTTAGTTTAAAATCCATTTATTTGTTTGAAAATGTTAATATTTTATTAAAACTTTGTCTTATTTGGTAGAAACTATTAAAATATTTTTTTACAAAAAATTTATATTTTTTAGTTGGAAATTCATTTTTTTGGTGGAAAATTAAACTATTTTATTGAGAATTTAATTTCCTATCTACAAATTTATCTATTGGATTTTTTATTAAAATTTGAATTTTTTAAAAGTTTCTCTTTTTCGTAGAGCACTAACCTTTTTGGTTAAAATTTCATTTTTTTAATTAAAAAATCATTTCTTTGGTTAAAAATGAGTTTTTAAGAAATTTAAATTCATTTTTAACTAAATATTTAACTATTTCATTTTTTGCCTGAATTTCGTTTATAGATAGACATTTAATCTTTTTGATGAAATTTCATATCATTGTTTAAAATTTTTAACTTATGGTTTAAAAATTCAACTATTTGGTTGCAAATTTATTTTTGTGATTGAAGATTCATCACGTTAGTTAAATTTTGTTATAAAATGATTTAATTATTGTATTTTTAACAAATTAAAATATTTAAAAATTATTTTAATTCTTTAAATTAGGGAATTTTCTAGTTCGGATAATCTATAATTCGGGAATTTTCTGTCGGAAATTTTAAATTTTGGTAATATTTATAAACTGCCGGGAATTTTCCAATTCGGCAATATAGTGAACTGTTGAGGAATTTTATTCTTCTGGAATTTTATCATAGAACTGAAAAATTCCGAAACATAAAATTCACAACACTGTGAAATTCACAAATTGGAAAATTCCAAAACAATACAATTTCCCAGTAATAAAATTCTGGAATAATAAAATTCCCGAACAGTTTATAATATTACCGAACTTAAAAATTCCAGAAATTTCCGAATAATAAAATTTCCCGAACAGTTTATAATATTACCGAACTTGAAAATTCCCGAAATTTCCGAATAATAAAATTTCCCAAATCTTTTATAATATTAACGATATTGAAAATTTCCGAATAATAAAATTCTTCAATCATTAAATACAGGAAAAATAAAATTCCCAAAAAGTTTATAACAATAAAGAACTTCAAAATTCCCGAATATGTAATGAAATTCCCGAAAAAAAAGTAGGACTAAAAAATCTCTAAAATTAAAATTCACGACACTATACTTTCTACATGCGAAAATTCCCGCATACTAAAATGCGAATGAAAAATCCAGACAAATAAAATTTCCCACAGCAAATGTCAAAATTATAAAATTCCGGAATTTAAACAATGTCCATTTTTTTATTTATAAAAATAATGAAACTATTAAAAAATAAAAATTTTTATTGTTTATATTCAGTAATTTTCTACTTCTGATAATTTACAATTCAGCAATTTTCTCCCGGGAATAATTCTACGGAACTTGAAAATACCGAATTTGTACTAAAATTCCCGTCAGAAAAGCAGGACAACTAAAAAATCCTGAAAATTAAAATTACAGACACTACAATTCCCGATTTGGAAAATCACCGAAAATAAGATTCCCGAATTAGAAAATTTTCCAAAAATAAAGGGTTACCGAAAATGTCCGAATAATAATTAAAAATAAATATAAAGTAATGAAACTATTAAAATTAAAATTTTAATTGTTCATATTCTGGAAATTATCTGGTTCAGATATTATACAATTCTGCAGTTTTCTGTCGGGAATTTTCAAATTCGGTAATATAAACTGTCGGGAATTTTATTATTTGAGAACTTTCCAATTTGGAAAACTGACGAATTTTCAACAAATTAGTTCATTAAAAAAAAAGTTTAACTAAAAATAAAGTATTTTAATTTTTCACTTTTATATATTAATCTACAACCGAAAAAATACCAATTTTTTTATTTGGTTGTATGTATTTCTCTCTTGGTAGAAAATTATTTATTTAAAAATTCATTTTTTTGTTAAAAATATATCTGTTTTGTCAAATAAAAAATTTCCTGTTGAAAACTAATTTAACTGAAATTAAAAAAAAAATGAAAATTCATCTCTTTGTTTGAAAATATAACAATTTTAGCAATAATTTTAGTTAAAAACTAATCTTTGGTCCACTAAAATTTTTTAAAATAAGAATTGAAATATTTAATTTTCGGCTGAAAATTCGTTTTTTTTTTGGCAGAAAATAAAACGTCTTGGATCTTTTTTTTTGGTTGAAAGTTCATGTTTCGTTAAAAAAATTGTGTTCCTCATTTCTTAACCATTTTATATAAAAATTAATTTTCTTGTTTGTAGATAGATAATTTTAGTTGAAAATGCATCTCTGGCTGAATCAACCAGCTTCATAAACTTTCATAAACGTATCTATTCCTCTGGTTAAAAATTTGTTTTCTTTTGTTTAAAAATGTTTAGATTTTTAGTTAAATTTTTTTTTACGAAAAGTTAATAGTCTTCTTAAGTTTAACATTCTCATTTTCGATTGTAAATATATTTTTCTGTTGTAAAAAAATATTTTGTTTCCGTTGAAAACTAATTATATTAACTCAAAATTCATATTTTTTAGTTGAAAATTGGAAAAAATGAAAATTCATTTATTTGAAAATATAACACTTTAAAAAAAAATCTTTCTTTTTTTATGAAACTTAATTCTTTCTGTTGAAACTTAAATATTTTTTCGAAAATTCTTATGTTTTGTTGAAAATTCGACTCGTGTTGAAAATTAATTTTGTTTTTTAAAAATTAATCTTTTTGGTTGATAATTATGATTTATTTCCTTGAATATTTAACTATTTCTTTTAAATCAGTTTTTGATTGGCTTAAAAATATATGCTTTTTAATGGTGAAGAATTAATTTTTTTGTTTGAATATTCATTTGATTTGGTGACAAATTTATTACTTTTGTTGAAAATTTAACTATTTTGTTAAAAATTCTTTTTATTTCTGTAACAAAATTAATTTTGTTTTTAGTGAAAAATTCCTCTTTTTGGTAGAAAATTATTTTTCTTCTATGAAAGTTCATATTTTTGGTTAAAAACTAATCTTTTTTGTTTGAAAATGCAGCTGTATGGTTGAAAATTCATCTAGTTTGTTAAAAATTCGTTTTTGCTTTTTTCTGAAAATTAAATTTTTTTTTATCGAAATATTTAACAATTCCATGTTTCCAAATGTATCTTCTTTAGTTAAAAATTCATTTCTTTCATTGATAATTGAACTATGATGTTAAACAAATATATTTTTGGTCAAAAAATTTTTTTTTTTAACATAATATTTAGCAAATTAATTTATTTAAGTATTTTTTTTAGTTA
This sequence comes from Belonocnema kinseyi, assembly GCF_010883055.1. Lineage (NCBI taxonomy): Eukaryota > Metazoa > Arthropoda > Insecta > Hymenoptera > Cynipidae > Belonocnema > Belonocnema kinseyi. The sequence goes on along the minus strand of NC_046657.1, from coordinate 73,960,221 downwards.
TAAATTTCATTTATGTAGTTGAAAATTAAACTACAATGAAAATCAATATTTTTTTGTTGAAAATTCATTTGTTTAGTTGCAAATTTTAATATATTTTATTAAAACTTTGTCTTCTTTGGTAGAAACTAGAAAAATAACTTTTTAAACTAACAATTTATATTTTTCAGTTGAAAATTCATTTCTTTGGTTGAATATTAAACTATTTGATTAAAATTTTAATTTCTTACCTGAAAATTGGTATATTCTATTTTTGATTAGAATTGCATTATTTTGGTTGAAAGTTAATTTCTATAGTAGAAAATTAACTATTCCATTTTTTCAAATTTATCTTTTTAGTTAAAAGTTCATTTTTTCGTTGATAATTGAACCATGATGTTAAATAAATAATTTTTGGTTGGAAAGTTTTTTTTTAACTGAATATTTAACAAATACATTTTTTAATGTATATTTTTTAGTTTTAAATTTCATTTATGCCTTTGAAAATTGAACTATAATGAAAATAACTATGTTTTATTGGAAATTCATTTATTTGCTTGAAAAACGGACAAAAAGTGGTAAAAATGGTCGGGAATTGGAATTGGAAAGAGCACAAAAAGGTCAGCAAATTTTGAAAAGTCAAAAAGTTGGAATAAGGACAAAAGGTCAGATATTTATTGTCACAGGACAAAAAAACATAAAATAAATAAAATTTAAAATACAGAACACAGTAAGTTGGAAAAGTACGTTGGAAAACAGATAACATTTTCAACAAATTAGATCATTTTTCAAATAAAAAAGACCAATTTTTAACTAAAAATAAAGTAGTTAATTTTTCAGTTGAATATATTGATCTTCGACCCGAAAAATACCTATTTTTTTAAATACTCGAAAATGTGTTTTTGGTTGAAAAATGAATTCTCTTCTTGAAAATTCAAGTATTGTTTTCAATACTTTTTCTTTGGCTTAAAAATTTATTTTTTATATTCGAAAAATCTTTATTTTTGTCTTTGAAAATATATTTTATTTTAGTTAAAAATTCGTCTTTCTTGGTAGAAAATTGTTTATTTGAAAATTAATTTTTTGTGGTTAAAAATTGGAATATTTTGTTAAAACTTTCTTCTTAAAAATGATTCTTTTACAAAAAAAACTTAATAATTCCAATTTTAATTAATACTTTATCTACTTTCGTTTAAAATTCACCTATATTAATTTATTAAAAATTTATATATTTTGTCACAATTTATTTATTTTTTCGTTGAAAACTAACTTTATTGAAAAAATATATTTTTTAGTTGAAAATTTATTTCTTTGGCTGAAAATATAACAATTGTGTTAAAAATTCTTTTCTTTTCTTGAAAATTAATCCTTTTTAGTTAAGAATTCATTTCTTGTTTGGAAATTAATTTTGCTCTATAAAAATTAATCTTTTGGTTGACAAAAATAATTTCTTTTCTTGAACATTAAACAATTTCTTTTAAATTAGTTTTTTATTGGCTTAAAAATTTATTCTTTTTGATTGAAAATTCAAAAAGTTGTGAAAAATTTATCTTTTCCAGTAGAAAATTATTGTTTTTATTTGAATATTTATCTAATTTTATAAAAAAATTCATTCTATCGGTTGAAAACTTAACTATTTTGTTAAAAGATGATTTTCTTTATATACAAAATTAATATCTTTGGTTAAAAATCAATCTTTTTTTGTTGAAAATGCAACAATCTGGTTGAAAATTCATGCTCTCAGTTAAAAATTCGTTTTTATTTTTCACTAAAAATTAATTTTTTAAACAGAATATTTAACAAATCCATTTTTTTAATGTATCTTTTTTAGCTATAAGCTTCTTTCTGTCTTTGAAAATTGAACTATAATAAAAATAAATATGTTTAAATTGGAAATTCATTTGTTTATATTTTTCAATTGAAAATTTATTTCTTTGGTTGAAAATTAAACTATTTTATTAGAAATTTAGTTTCATATCTGAAAATTTATCTATTCTATGTTTGCTTAAAAATTTCTTTTTTCCTGAAAACTAATTTCTATGGTAGAAAATTAAATATTCCATTTTTTCAACTTTATCTTTTTTAGTTAAAAGTTAATTTTTTAGTTATAAATTTCATCTTTATCGCTGAAAATTAAATTACAGTGAAAATAAAAATTTGTTAGCTGAACATTTTAATATTTTATTAAAACTTTGTCTTTTTTGCTGGAAACTAGAAAAATAATTGTTTAACGAAAAATTTATATTTTCCAGTAGGAAATCCATTTATTCGATTAATATTAAAGTATTTTATTAAAAATTTAATTTCTTATCCGAAAATTTATCTATTTTATTTTTGGTTAAAATTTCATTTTTCCTGTTTAAAATTAATTTCTATCGTAGAAAATTAGTCTTGTTTTACGAGGATTCATCTTTTTGGTTGAAAAATTATTTGGGAATATTATCATTCGGGAATTTTCAAGTTCGGTAATATTATAAACTGTTTTGGAGTTTTAATATTTGAAAATTTTATCATTCCAGAATTTTCTAATTCGGGAACTTTATTATTCGAAAATTTCATAGTATCAGGAAATTTATTTTACAAGTTTTTTTAGTGACCCTTTATTATTCCTGAATTTTGTAATTCGGGAATAATTTTACAATTCGGCAATGCTATTATTCAGGAATTTTATCAGGCGGGAATTTATTAATTTTCGGGATTTTTCAGTCGTCATTAGAAAAAAAATCCGGTCATTTTAAACAATTATAAATAAGTGGAAAAAATTGAGTTTTCCCTATAGAAGTTATTAGAATTTTCTCGTAATAATAAGGAACATTCTGTAAATCATATACTACGTACAAAAACGTCGTAAATGGAATGTTCCAGAAATTTCGAGTCCATTTTTCTTAAGCAGATAAAATATTAAAAGTACACTGTAGGATTATTATACATGCGGCAAGTCATATTTTTTAAATTAGATAAATAATAATATAATAATTTTGAAGAATTGTTAGAAAGTAGAAAAATTTTTGTCATTCATCTAGAATGTTCAGGAATGTTCTATGAGGAATCTTCTATAAATCATACACAACGTTCTCAAATAAAATAAGATTTTCTGTAAAATCCATAAGAAAATGTTGGAATATAAACAGAGTTTTTCTTGTAAAGAAAGAGTGATTAGTGTTCTAATTTTAGATGTTTAATCACTTCAATGATAGCATTAGGGATTGTCCATATATTACGTAAGACGTTTTTCTGTTGTTTGAATAAAGACGGAAATAATATTTTTATCAAGTTGAAAAGGACACAGCGATATAAACAAAAGAAAAATGTCTTACGTAATATATGGACGATCCCTTAGTTCAATTCGAATAACACCTGTTGCCGAGCAATTCCGATAAGCCCCGAATCTTCTCGAAGAGTTGTTATGACAATCAGCTGTTTACTTAAAATTATTATCTTATCTGTCACAACACTAGAATATCCCAGATTTTTTAAATATTACAGAAAATGATGAAATTAAAAAAAAAAAACATTTCCAAACCTCAATTTTATTAAACTTTTCGACAAATTCGAATTCCCGAAAACTTAACCTAAAAAACTAAAAATAAAATAAAAATAAATTACGAACCTTCATTGGTGGATTGGCAGCATGTAAATTGACTCACAATCAAAAAAATGCTTGGAAAAAGAAGTTTCGAGAATTTGTCAGTAATCAGAAAAAAAAATAAAATGAGGATCAACACTAAAACGCAGTTTACAGTTTCACACGCACACTGACTCTCGCGAGTAGCGGCTGAATTAGTTGTGTTTACCAGCCGACAGGTGGCGGCAGCGATTTAATCCAAATTTACGCGAAAATTCAAATTGTGTAAATGAAAATATTATTCTTTTTATACAATTGAAAAACAAAAGTTTAGAGTTTATTCATGAAACAAAGTGGGTCAAGTTTTTTCACGTAGTTCTGAGTATCATAAATTTGAATTTTCAACTTATAAAGAGAAGTTTTGAACCAAAAATAAAAAGTTTAATTTTAAAACAAAAAGATGAATTTTCTTAAAAGAAGATTAATTTTCGCCAATGGAAATTAATTTTCAACGAGAAAGATGAAATTTCATCGAAACATGGAATAGATACATTTTCAGGTAAGAAATTAAAGTGTCAGTAAAAGAGTTTAATTTTCAATGAAAGAAGTGAATCTCCAATTGAAAAATATAAATTTTTAGTTAAAATTTGTTTTTTAAAGTTTCTACCAAAAAGACAACGTTTTTATAAAATATTACCATTTTCAACCAAAGAAAAAAGAGTTTTTAATCATAAAGGTGAATTGTCTAACAAATCATTTTCTAACAAAAAGACGAATTTTCAAAGATAAAAATATTTATTTTCATCATGGTTAAATTTGAAGGACAGAAATTAACTTTTAACTAAAAAAAAACATTACAAGAATGGATTTGTTAAATATTCAGTTAAAAAAATTGGCTTTCAAAAAAAAATTTATTTAACATTATAATTCAATCATTCACGAAAGAAATGAATTTTTTTACTAAAAAAAGATAAATTTGAAAAAATGGAAGAGTTAAATATTCAGTTAAAAAAATTAATTTTCAGCGAAAAATAAAAACTAATTTTTAACTGATAGCATGAATTTTCAACCATATAGTTGCATTTTCAACCAAAAAAGATTAATTTTTAATCAAAGATATGAACTTTTAAAGGAGAAAAATAATTTTGTACCAAAAAGACGAATTTTCAACTAAAAAATATTAATTTTTTATAGAAAGAAAAATAATTGTTAACAAAATTGTTATATTTTCAGCCGAAGAAATACATTTTTAACTGAAAAATATAATTTTTCAGTAAAATTAGTTTATAACGAAAATGTTTCTTTCACAAAATAGATCTATTTTTAAAAAAGAAATTAATTTAGTTAAAGTTCAAACGAAAAAAGGAATATTTTTTACTAAAATTGAAATAGTTAAAATTGCTGTAAAAGACTCATTTTCAAAAAGAAATTTTCAAAAAAATATTTAAATTTTTAACCAAACAAATTAACTTTCAAATAAATAATTTTCTACCAAATAAGACGGATTTCTTACCTAAAAAGAAATATATTTTCAAAAGAGAAAATAATGAATTTTCAAATATAAAAAATAGATTTTTAAGCCAACGAAAAACTAATTTAAAAAATAGTCAAGTTTTCAAGAAAAGAACTCTTTCTTCAAACAAAAACGAATTTAAAAAAAAAAGTTATTCTTTGCGTCTAAGATTAATATATTCGACTGAAAAATTAACTACTTTATTTTTAGTTGAAAATAGGTCTTTTTTTATTTGAAAAATTAACTAATTTGTTAAAAATTTGTCAATTTTCCAACTTCCTTTCCAATCTACTGTTTTCTGCATTTCAAAATTTATTTACATTATATGTTTTTTGTCCTGTGATAATAAGTATCTGACCTTTGTCGATATTCCAGATTTTTCTGATTTTTTTGTTTTGTCATAATAAATTTATAAACTTTTTAACCCTGTTCCAACTACATTTTCAACTCTTATCTCACTATCTTCCATTTTCCGACTAATTTCAAACCTTTCGATCCATTTTTATCCCTTTTTCAACTTCTTCTGACTCCAAAATTTTTGAAACGTTTTCCCTTTAACATCGTTTTCTGATTTTTTGTTACCTTTTAAATTGATTTCTGACCTCTTTGTTCCCTTTCTAAATGTATTTATAAACATCATCACATTATTTTCTCTTTCCCGAAACTTTTGATCCCCATTTCAACTTTTTCGATATTTTTCTTCTCTTTATATCCCATTTCTGATCTCTTTCTTCTTTTTCCAACTTGATTTCTAACGCTTAGTTTACTCTTTCCTCTTTACTGTATATAAACTGTGTATGTTTTGATTTCAGCCCACAAAAAGAATACTGAGCACATCTATTTTCTAACTAACAGTTTATTTTGTATTTTCATGAAATTCCAAAGTCTAAATTATACATATTTCACAGAGAAAACTATAAGAATTGTTTACCCATTTTGAATTGCGCTCCAACTGCGGCCAACCAGCGCGCAGCCACGCAAGCACAGCCAGCCAATGATGTGACAGCAGCAAGGTGTCCCTAAAATTAGTTTGCGCATGCGCCAACCAGCGAGACTATAAAACTGAATGCGCCGTCCGAAACAAAACAGTATTGGTGTGAACACCAGACAAAGGAGTACGTAAGTAAATTTACAGAGCGATTTTCGAAAAAGCTTTTTTGAATCTCCGGAGAAAAATCAACCAGTGAATTATGTCCGAGGAGCATTTCGACGAGTACGAGCACTTCAACTACGATTATGAAAAGCATATTTTCACCGGCCACAGCGGGAAACAACGAAGCAAGCTAGAAGCCGAGCAGCACACAAACCACTTTGATCCGTCAGGCCATTGCAGAAAGATAGTTACGAAGCTCATGAATGCCGAGCACAAAAAACGACACGTCGAGAAAAGGAAGTCATAAACAGGTTGGTTCGAAAATTCAACTTTATAGCCTCTTTTACTCCATATATATTTTTTCAAGGTCACTTTTGTGTCGTATTTTTTGCGTTGTAGAGTTATTCAAAATGGCAGTCTCACCTGTCTTCTAAAGTTGCTTTTTAAACTCGTTTTTGGTAATAAAAGACACTCTTGCTGTAAAAAAATGTTTCAAATTGAAGAGAAATTAGTGTAAAAAATTCTCTTGTGTAAATGCTTTCGGGCACTTCCATTGATTTTGAATATAATAAGGACGCAAAATAAACTCAAGGTTGCTCTTTGCTTCCATTTTTTTCCATTACAATCTCTTATCAGCAGGAATATGACTAATGTTTTGAAAGTTCAGAATTCTAAAAATAATAAAAATTGAGGGGGGGGGGGTGTATGTTTAGATTGGAATATGCTTCTTTGTTTGCATGGAAATATCTAGAATGTTGTGCGCGCTTCGATGTTGAATGTATTTTTTTTTATTGATTGTGTGTTTTAATATTCATAAAGTCTTGCAACACGATAAAAAGAAACTTCCTTTTGCTTTTATATTACGCTTTTAATTCTTTTTCAGTACTTCTTAGTATTTTCCTTAGCATTTAAAAAACAGGACAATAGGGGTTTAAGGTATTTCCGGAGTGGTTAAATTTTCAGCGTAAAAAAAATCAAGAAAATATTTTTTGTATTTTTAACTGGAAACGATGAATTTTCGAGCGAAAGAAAGAATAATTAAAAAGGGTACATTTTCAATTAAAAAAATCATTTTGCAACCAAAAAGATTAATTTTCACACAACAAAATTAATTTTCACGAGTCGAGTTTTCAACAAAACGTACGAATTTTCGAAAAAATATTCAAGTTTTAACAAGCCAGAAATAATTTTTGAACAGATTTGTTATATTTTCAAAGAAAGAAATGAATTTTCATTTTTCCCCCATTTTCAACCGAAAAATCTGAATTTAGTTTTTGGTCGCAAAATATAATTTTTTACAAAAGATGAAAGGATTTGCAATGAAAAAGAAGAATGTTAAACTAAAAAGGGCTTCGATTTTTACAAAAGATGAATTTTTAACTAAATATCTAAACATTTAAAAAAAAAAAGGATTTTTTAACCAAGGGAATGAAGTTTCAATCAAAACTTTAGTATTTGAATTCTGGGTTAAAAAATTATTGTTGGACCAAAGATTAATTTTTAACGAAAATTATTAATCTTTAAAAACAATTTAACTAAAGAGTGTAACTTTCAACTGAGATAAAAAAGAACTAAGAAGTTTAATTTTCTACCAAAAATAAGAAATTTTGAACCGGAAATAGAATAGTTGAATTTGCAATTAAAAAATGTAATGTTTGACCAAATAGGTATATTTTTAACTAAAATATTGGATTGTTGGATTAAAAATTTGTTTATTATACAATTTTTAAAACAGAAAAGAATATTGTTTTTCTTAGTAATTTTGCCAAAAATTGTTCAATTTTTGGTCGCTAATATAATGTTTCATGAAATTCATTTTTTAATCATTTGTGAATTTTTAAGTAATTTCCGATTTTTTCAGAACATGTGTTAAATTTACAGTTTTTTCAGTTAAAAACAAATTTTAACAACTAAAACTAATTTTCAAAAAAAGATGGTTAATTTTTTAAAAGAAAGTGATGAATTTTCAACTAGGAAGATTAATTTATACAAATATAAAATTAATCTTCAAATAAAGAGGATCACTTTTCAAACCAGGATTATGTTTTTAAATTATTAGTTAAAAAAAAAAAAAATGTTAACAAAAGAGTTTAAATTTTCAACCGAAACAAAATGGATCAAAGAAGCTTCATTTTTTTACAAAAAAGAACTATTTTTCGTCCAGAAATAGAATATTTAACTTTTTATTATAAAATTTAAAAAAATTGAATCAAAAAAGTTTAATTAAACCAAGAAATATAAATTTACAACAAAACGAATAAATTTTTGAATTTTTCTAAAGTGAGAAACTAAATTTCAACAAAATAATTTAATTTTTGAGTTAAATAATTAATTTTTATCGAAATAAAATAAAAATAATTCTCAACATAATAGTTAAATGCAATTTAAATTAACTTGAAATTATGAAATTGAATTGATTGAAAGTTCATGCTTTTTTATTGAAAATTAAAGTTATTTTTTTTCCGTTTTCCTCCTTGGTTAGGAGTGAAATTCTTTTGTTGAAAACTTATAACTTCTCATATTTCATTTTTTTATTAGAAATTAATCATTCTGATTCATACCTGAACTACTTAAGTTGGAAATTCATAATTTTAGTTGAAAATTAAACAGCTTGGTTGAAAATCAATTTTTTTAAAATGAAAATGCTACTGTTTCATTTTTGGTTGAAAAGCTGATATTTTTTAGTTGTAAATTTAATCTAATTTTGAAATCGAGAAAAAAATTATAATAAATAATATGTATTTACGTCTTTTTTTTGCCGTAAATTCATATTTTGTGTAAACATTCACCTTTTTAAATGTAAAAAATACAATTCTTTCTTTCGTGAATGTTCGATTTCATGGTTGAAAATTCGAATTTTCTTTAGTTTTGTTTAAAAATTTAACAATTATTTTTTTCTTTCACTCTTAAAAATTCGACTTTAGTTATACCTACCTCCTAGAATAATTTTTTTGAAAATGGAAATTAATTGATTTTCATGAGACATTTTGAAACGATGAATTTTCAAGCAAATTTTGTTTGGAAATAAGACTGCTTGGTTGAAAGTTAAAGTATTTTGTAAGAAATAATAAATTCAACTTTTTTTAGTTTAAAAAAAATCTATTCCAGTTTGAAGGTTAATCATTTATTATTAGAAAAATTTATCACTTTGGGTGAAATTTTCAACTGAATATTGCACTATTTAATTTTTGGTCGATAACTGAATTTTTAGAAAAGGCAATTTTTTCCCCTTGGAATGCAAGATATTTGAAGGAAGTCAAAAAATTAGATTTAATTAAATAAAAACATTTATGTTTCCCTGCTTTTTATTTCACTCGATCATTAAATAATCTGAAATACAAGTTTTTAAGACAAAACATTCGCATTTCCTCGGTAACAATCGAGAGGAAAAAACCAATTATAATAAATTTTAGGTATCAACGACGAAGATTTTTTTAATTTTAGGAAATTTTTTTTTGCAGGAATCGAAGCTGACCCAGCAGAATAAAGTACTGGTCAAAATTTTTCATTGACCGGACATCTGCCGGGATTTAGCAGGAATCGTATAAAATGGCCTCAAGAAAGAAAAAATAAATAAAAAAAAACATGCATTTAAGTATTGATAATTTTTCGTTTTAAGGAAATCATCCACTGCATCCGTAGTTTCATCAATCAACTGTTGATGTTATTGCATTATGGATTGCATTATTTTAACATAAATTTTCAATAAATTAGAAAATTTGCGTGCCCAAGTACAACTTTCTTTGTATTCTTGAGTTCGCATTTTAAGGCATTAGTGATAAATAAAATAATTAAAATAAATAAATAAAATAGAAGTGATTATCTGAAGGTGCTGCTGCTTGTGGGATTTTCAAGTAAATTATGCGTGCTAGGATCTTTTCCTAAAGATCTTGTCCTTTAATTAGTCTAGAGGTGTGAAAAATCAATAAAATCATGAGTATAGTGTTGTAAGTTAATCAAAATATAATAATAAAGCATTTTAAAAATATTCTACGTTTTATTCTTTTTTTACCAGCGGACGCAAAACTGAAAATCCCAAGAACGTCTTTGGGACGTTCCCAGGACGTCCTGTGTCAGCCCAATCAACGCCTTTAAGGTATTTCTCTACTCTGCGTCTCATGTCCCAAAGACGCCTGTTTTTTTTATGCATTTGTATTGAATAATTGATAAAAATGGGCGGGAAACGATTACAACAATGAGATAGCCAATTTAAAAATGCAAACGATAAAAATATTCCTTTTTTTTTTAAATTACGTCAGAGGAAAAATTGATTCGCCCAAATAGGTTCATTGGTATAGCGTGAAATATTGTTTATTATTCAGTAGAAATGATTTTTTTAATATTGATAAGCAAAGTATTGATGGAAAATTTTGAAACTGTGCGGTATTAGGAACTTGTATCGGTTCATAGGATTTAGAATACTTCTACAAGCAAAATACGGCAAAGAAATCCTTACATTCGGCCAAATTGGGGATTTAACTTACTAAATTAAGAATTTTTTTAAATTCATCTTTTTTAGTTGAAAATTCAACTTTTTGGTCGAGGAGTCTTGAATTTGATTAAAAATTCGTCTTTTTGTATAGTATTTTTTTTAATGTGTTTTTTTTTTTTTTTTAGTAACCGTGGCGGACCGAAGGAACCGAATGGAGCCTCTACAAAGTACCCGCAAAGACCCCATTCGGTTCCTTTTTTAAAAACTCGAAAAACCAGCAAAATTGTTAAAATTACCTGTAGAAGGTCACAGAATAATCGCAATAGTTTTTTTGCAACAGTAAAAAGCTAAAAATATGACATATAACGCCTGTTGACTGCTACACTTCAAACGCATCGTCTGTAAGTAGCAGTCAACAGGCGTTATACGTCATACATTTTTAAAAACTTTTTACCGTTGAAAAAAAATATATTGCCATTATTCCGTGATCTTCTATAGGGAATTTTAATTAGAATCACAATTTCAGCAATTTAAAAGTTGATTTTGCTTTTTTGGGAGTTTTTAAAAAAAGGAACCGAACGGGGACCCAATGGGGTCTTTAATGGGTACTTCGTGGAGGCTCCCTTCGGTCCGCCAGGAAAAATATTCATTTTGTTTCAAAATTGATAGTTTTGATAGAAAATTTCACTAGGTTTTAAAGTTAAACTGCTTTCTTAAAAATACAATTTTTTCTTTATTGAAAATTCAATTTTTTGTTCAGAATTCTTGAAATATGTTAAAAATTCGCCTTTTTTGGTAAAAAATGAACCTTTTTGCTTAAAAATGCATCCTTTCTTGGTTGCAAATTCATGAATTTTGTTAAAAATTTGTTTGCTTTTTACGTAAAAAATTAATCTTCTTGGTAAACAATTTAACGAGATTTTAAATTAAAACTTCTTTCTTAACTCGTAAATGAAGCAGATCCAAAAAATAACACAGCTTACACTTGGGGTCTTGTGGACCCCAGCGTTTTTTAACTGTTATAAAAGGTTCAATTTTTAATATTTTTGTTTATGCATTTTTTGGGGATATTCTTTAACATCTCTTATAAAGAATCAAGTGGTATATGAAGTTTAATTTTATTTTGAACATTTCAAAAAACAATGAAATTTACGAAGGACTCGAAAAATACGCGGTTTTGACAAAAAAAAAGATTTAAATTTTTAATATTTTTGATTAAAAATTGTGGTTTGTATACATGAAATAGTACTCTTTAAAAAAATATCAAGTTTATAAGCCTAACTTTAAAAAAATGTATTTTTACAGAGCCCAATTCGGCGTGCATCGTAGTTTTATATTTGTCCAAACATGGTCTGGGATCCATTGGACCCCCAGTGTCGATTAAGGGTTAAAAATAAAATATAAAAAATTCTTTCATTCTTCAAAATTCAATTTTATGGTTGACAATTCTTGAATTTGGTTAAAAGGTAATTTTTTCGGTAGAAAATTAATTTTGTTGTTTCAAAATTAATCTTTTTGTTTAAAAGCTGATCGTTTTATTAAAGAATTTAACAACTAGGTTTTAAAGTTGCACTACTTTCTTGGTATTAAAAAATAATGTTTCTTAAAAATTCTAGTAAATCAATCTTTTTGTTACAAAATTCTTCCCTTTTAGTGGAGAATTTTTTAATTTTATTAAGATTTGTTTTTTTTTTCTTCAGAAAATCCATCTTTTGGGTTAAAAATTCATCCTTTCGATTACAAATTTAACAACCAGGTTTCAAAGTTTAAATACTTTCTTAAAAATTAAAAAAATGTATCTTTCTTAAAAATTCAAATATTTGGAAGAGAACTCTTGAGTACCTATATTATTTAAAAATTAAAATTTTCCCCGACTTAAAAAAAGAAAATATTGTTTTCTTCTTAAAAATTCTAAAAGTACGTTTTCAGTTGATGAATGCTTTGACAGAAAATCAATCCTTTCTTTACAAAATTTATGATTTTATTTGAAAAGTTAACATTTTGATTGAGAATACTTTTATTTTATTAAAAATTCGTATTTTTTGGTAGTAAGTTAATCATGTTTAAGAGCTAATCTTTTTAGTAGAAAAATCAACTTTTTGGTTGAGAATTTTTGAATTTGGTTAAAAAGTAGTTTTTTTTTTTGATAAAAAATTAATCTTTTTGTTTAAAAATTTAACAACTAGAATGTACAGTTAAACTGCTTTCTTAAAAATTAAAATTAAGTTTTTTGTTCTTAAAAATATTGATTTATATTTTTATAATTGATTTAAACATGTTAAAAAATGCATTTAAGAAATCTATTTAACTTTTACGCTGAAATCTGAAAACATTAATTCTTCTCTATTCAACGCTAATTACAGGGATTGTTTATTTCAGGTTTTTGCATGAAAAAAAGAACTAGCACAAAAATCGGCGTTATCGACGAGTTTCACTGTATTAGATCCATAGTTTCTATTATACAATTTTTTAACTGAAACAAACTTGTTTTTCTTAGTAATTTTGCCAAAAATTGTTCAGTTTTCGGTCACCAAAATAATTGCAACTTTTTTCAGTCGCGAATGTGGAGTTTTTTTAAAGCACTATCTGAGTACTATAAAGTGTAAAGTGTTTTTCATGAAATTCATTTATGAATATAATAAGAATTTTAAAGTAATTTACCATTTTTCAGAGTGAGTTTTTAGATAATTCATTGTTTAAAAAATATAAAGTTGCCATTAACAAAATATTTTGTTGAAATGCATTAAATGGGCTCGAAAGAATTACTGTGACTTGCAAGATCTTAATAATAAAAATAACGTTGACACTCACGTATGTTAATGTTTAATAAAATCCTGCTCGTAAAATTTTAAATTTTCTTAAAACGTGTCTTTTTCAATAATAAATTAATTCTTTTGTGTGGAAACTCGTTTTTAATTGAAAATTCAACTTTAACATTCGTCTTTTATGGTAGTAAATTAATCTTTTCGTTACAAAATTCTTCCTTTTTAGTTGAGAACTCTTGAACTTTATTCAATATTCGTTTTTTAATAGTCAATTAATTATTTTATTACAAAAATGAGCTTTTTTAGTTGGAAAATGAACTTTTTGGTTTCAGGACTCTTTATTTTATTAAAAATTTGTCTTTTTTGTAGTAAATTATTTGAGAATTCTTGAATTTGGTTAAAAAGCCTTTTTTGAACAATTCTTTTTCAGTTTGAAGTTCAACTTTTTGGTTGAGAATTCTTGAATTTGGTTAAAAAGCAGTTTTCTTCTGTAGAAAATGATTCCTTTTGTTTAAAAATAATCCATTTGTTCAAAAATTTAACAAATCGGTTTTTAATTTAAACTGCTTTGTTAAAAATAAGAAATGAAATTTTTTCTTTGTTAAAAATTCAACTTGTCGGTTGAGAATTCTAGAATTTTGTTAAAAATCTGGTTTGTCTTTTCTGTAGAATATTAATCTTTTTGAAAAAATATTTCACAACTAGGTTTTAAAGTTAAACTTCTTTGTTAAAAATAAATAAAATCATGAGTATAGTCCCAGTGGGCACAAAATTTGGCAATGTCTTACGACATCGTTACGACAACTTTACGACATCCTATGTCCATGTCGTTAAAGTGTCTTTACGATATCGCATATAAGTCGTATGTTTTGACGATGTCTTTACGATATCGCAAAGACACCGAAACGACATGGACATAGGATATCGTAAAGATGTCGTAAATACGTCGCCAAATTTTGTGCCCACTGGGGTGTTGTAAGTTCATAAAAATGTAATAATAAACCATTTTTAAAATTATCTACGGTTTATGCTCCTTTTTCATTTATACTTTCCTTCTAGAAAATTTATTTGAAAATGTACAATAATTGATTTTAATCCAAAATCTTGAACTTTGAAATTGATTTTTAGGGTGACAATTCTAAATCTGATGCATATAAGGGATCGTTTATAAAATACGTCACCACTTGGGGGGGGGGGTCTCAGTCTAAGTAACTTCAAGGTATATTAACCTTTTAGCATCTATTTTATTTCTAATTAAGGGGGAAATAGGAGATAAGCACTTGCAGAAAAAATTTTCTTTGTTTTTTTTTTGTTGTAAAATATTTTGAAAATATTGTGTCAAATAATATAATTTTTATTAGTTTGCACTACACTTTCTACGATCGTGAAGGGTGCACAGTGTAATGGAAAAAAAGAAGGAGCTGAAATTGTTAAAAAAATGAATTTTTCTTTATTATTTCAATGTTTAAAAATTTAAACGAGTTTTTCTTGAAACCAATTTTTAAAAGTCCTGTTACGGTTCCCGTAGTTGAGAACCACTCTGAACAATTTGTCAGGAATGAGTCCCCGTCTGTGTTTACTAAACATAAACCAGGCTGGAAAACCTTCCGGATAAATTACTTTAGAGTGGCCATTAAGACGACCTTGCTTTCTCCCTGACAAACATGACCCTTTGGCGTGTCAATACCCGGGGAAGGAAGAGAGTTGTAAACTCACACCTGGCGCATCTGCGATGGAAGGCTTCCCCATCACGTGCCAGGCCCGTGAGTCTGAGTCACTGCGCGTCAGGACTCTTCTGTCTCTCTATCTCTTTTCTCTCTCTCTCTTCCCTAAGCGTGGAAAGCGGCCAGCGGTCGCCAACTACGTGTTCGACGCGTTAAAGGGGAAAAGCCTGTCTTAAAATTTTTAACTCTCGCGATTTCTTAATTATAATTCTTCCTCCCATTTCTTTATTATTATTTGGCGTCAGGGAGCAAAGGGGGAGCCCTAGGTTAATTTTGTACATCTATGTTTTAATTATGGCATTATTATTTTCCTTTAATTCTGTAACCTCATTTTTTTTAGTTAATAATTTTGTTATTTTCTCTTCGCAAATGTGATTATATTTTTATTTTTTTGTATTGTACATTTTATTTTAATTTTAATTTTTAGAATTAACGTTTTGATTTTATATTTTTTCTTCGCTATATCCATTTGTTTTTAGTTTTACATTTTCATGTATCCGTATTTCCGACCTTATAATCCGTAATCTCAAAAACATCACGCTAAGCGGCGCGCTCAGCTCTGCGAGAGTAGGGATGGACGAGGCAGCCGTTTCGCCCCCTCCATCCGTGACGTGAGTGGCCGAGAGGACCGGGCCAATCGACGGCCGGACCGCCTCTCGGCCGATGCGAATAAAAAGGGGTGCGTACAAGCGAAAGTACGCACTCTTAATCGGGCAACCAGTTGGGTAACCTCAGTCCCCTGCCTCCCTCGGCAAAACGCGCTTGCGGCGGGCCCCGACGAGACCTAGAGTTGTAGGTCCAGCCTTTACCGACCCACGTCACCACAACATCATTTTTAGATCAAGTCGGGTTCAGCCACCACCCACGTAACCCGGCTTATATCAGTCCGTTTCAGCGATTTTACAAAAACTACTGAACCAATCCGTCTCAAACTTGTTAAACTTTTTTTACATATAAAAATCCTCCCTCAACGATATTTTTGTTCACATTTTTTATATTAAGGTTATTTTTCACTTAAAACATGACATTTTTCGTACAAAATCGCATATTTTACTTCAAATGATCACAAAAATTAAACAAACAAAAAAATCCATAAAATAATTGTTGGGAAAGGAAAAAATGATATTTTAACTAAATTTTGCAAATTTTTTGATTTCCGATGAATCTATGTTGAGATATCGCTGAAACCGCAAATCATCTTTTTCAAGAGGCGTACTCGAAATTGCTCTGTCGCTGGCTTATTTCACGATATTTTTTACAAAACAATTACTTATTATTTTTAAAATAATACTTTCTGACATGCAAAACATTTAAATACATTTACTTTAACCAATTCTCTAAAAACAATCATAAAAAAGCCTTTTTTCAGGCATTATCCCCCATTCCCCCCTTTAAATATTTTCCACGACTTTTTGGTTAGGAATTCTTGAATTTGCTTAAAAATAGTTTATTTTTCCCGTAAAAAATTAATCTTTTTTTAACTTGAAAACTCAAGTTTTTGGTTGCGAATTTTTAATTTTGGTGAAAAAGGCGTTTTTCGGTAGAAAATTAATCTTTTTTTTAGTTGAAATTCAAATTTTTTGTGGATAACCCTCAAATTTTCATTAAAAATGTGTCTTTAATAGCAAATTAATCTGTTTTGTTAACTATGCGTCTTTTTTTGGCAGTAAAATAATCTTTTTTTTAAACTTCATCTTTTTTAGTTAAAAAATCAACTTTTTGGTTGAGAATTCTTGAACTTGGTTAAAAAGTCGTTTTTTTATAGAAAATTAATCTTTTTTCTTATAAATTATAATTTTGTTGAAAAATTTAACAAGGTTTTAATATTATACTGCTTTCTTAAAAACAAATTTCTTTCTTTCTTAAAAAGAACCCCGCACTAAATGTATGGGAAAATGGCTTTCGGTGGATTTAGCTGAAACTTTGTAATTTTGAAGGTTATAAGTGCCGGATGAAATACCCGTAAAAAAATCCAAAAAAATGGACAGTTTTAGCGCTATGCGGCCCAAGATTTTAACTTGACTAATTCATCACTTTTTTAAGGGCAGAAATGGTACCCAAAGTAACATTAGTAACTAGTGCGTACATTCCGATAATTACATGGTACACGTCTCAAGAGTGCCGAACGCTAAGCGCTCATGATCAGTGAATAGAACGAATTACAGTAGATTTAGTTACAAAAGCGATGTCAACATAGAAATCGCGGTTCAGATCGTGGTCTGTCATATTTTCGCCTACACTGTTGACTCATATAGCGCGATTCTCAAAACGATCAAACGCTAAGCGCCCGAGATTTTAACTTGACTAATTAATCACTTCTTTAAAGGCAGAAATGGTACTCAAAGTAACATTAGTAACTAGTGCACACATCGATAATAACAGCGTACCCTTCGCCAGAGGGCCGAACGCTAAGCGCCCATGATGAGCGAATAGAACCAATCCTAGTAGCTTTAGCAACACAAGCGATGTCTGTATACGAAACACGCATCAAGAAGTGGTCAGTAACATGTTTAGCCAAACCAATGAAAATATGAGTCAACACCGTTAACTCATATAGCGCGTTACTAATGTTACTTTGGGTATATGAGTCAACGGCGTAGGCAAACATATGACAGACCACGATCTGAACTGTGATTTCTATGTTGACATCGCTCTTGTAACTAAATCTATTGTAATTCGTTCTATTCACTGATCATGAGCGCTTAGCGCCGCATAGCGCTAAAACTGTCCATTTTTTTGGATTTTCATTTACGGATATTTCATCTGGCACTTATAACCTTAAAAATTACAAAGTTTCAGCTAAATCCACCGAAAGCCATTTTCCCATGCATTTAGTGCAAGGTCCTTTCTGGTTTTGGTTGAGAATTCTTAAATTTGGTTCAAAATAGTTTTTTCAGTAAAAAATTAAAATTTTTGTTTGAAAATTTAAGAACTAGGATCCCAGGAAACAAAAATCCATTCACTTCTGTTTAATGGGTTTCGATATCTTTTGAATTGTGTACCTGTCACCAGAATTCCAAAATTGCCGCCCATTTGTTTTTTAAAGACTTTTATTCGTTATAATTTTGTTGACTAACTTATATACTGTAAACCACTAATAACTGAAATAGCAAAAGGAATCTAGTAGACCTGCGCATGATTTCTTTTAATCTTTCGATAATTTATAAATGTAAAAAATCGTGTGAAATTTGGCAGCTTAACCACAAAAATGTCGGTCTCATTCAAAAAGAAGGAAACCGATTCAATATAACCTTGCTTGAAATGGTCATTGCAGTACATGGCAGATTCGAAGCTGCTTGAGAAAATGGCCGATTCACATAGTCGCAAACCGATTCTGTTATAACTTTCTGAATCTACAAATGACAGATGCGCATTTCACAGAGTCAGTTCTTACTGAAGTCATTCTGTAAATTTTACTGAAAAAAGAAGAGTGAGTTTTCAACATAATAGTTGAATACAGTAATATAGAGCTACGTTTATGAACATTTATGAAGCTGGTTGATTCAGTCAGAGATGAATTTTGTACTAAAATGATCTATCGACAACCAAGAAAATTAATTTTTAACTAAAATGGTTAACCTTTAGCAACTATTTTTTTCTAACGAAATACAGTAGACTTTACAACACTTTTCGTTTTCGGGGCTGTAGGGGAAGCGAACAGGAAGTGTCAGATTATCCGCTCCTGCGTCAAGCCGCGTTCGGTGCAGTAGCAGCGATTCCAAACTTTGGCATGTTCAGCCATTGCGCTTGCCCGGTACAGCGACCCTCATTGGTCTTTTTTGGCGTGCAATTCAAACGAAAGGGAATGAACAATTATTAAAATAAAAAAATATACTTATTATAAATTGCACATTAATATAAAAAATTACGCAAATTGTGATTTAAGGTGAGAGCAAGATAATAACTCGTGCCTTTTTTTTTACTCATGGCTCGTTAAATAAACGTTTTTGTTGTTCAAAAACCTTTGTAAATGAAATATAAATTCATCTTTTGAATTGAAACCAAAAGTGCTATTGTTTACCAAATATGCGCATTGGTATTTTTTTCTAACCTGACACACCAAATTACGTTATTTCTGATATTAATGGACAATTTGCAATCATAATCTATTTTAATTTCAATAATTGTTAATTATGCCGGTTTGAATCACGCGCTAACAGCGACCAATGAGAGTCGCTGCGCCGGGCAAGCGCAGTATCTCAACATGCCAAAGTTGGGATTTAATACAAAAAATACGAATTTTGGACAAAAAGTTGAATTTACATCCCTAAAATATACATTTTGTACAAAAATAATTTAATTTTCAACCCAAAAAAGATGAGAAGTGAAATTATACACTAAAAATATAAATTTTCTACAAAAAATAGAATAGTTACATTTTCAGTAAAAAGAAAATAAATAAAAATAATGTTCAACAAGTAAAGTTTAATACAGTTTAAATAATGTTAAATTATTAAATTAATTAATGTTTATAAACGCAGCTGTCGGTAAATATTTTGCTAATTTTTTTTAGCTGAAATGAATTTTTGTAACAAAAACTATGACTATCGTATTTCTGAAATAAAAATTCGTCCTTTTTCATTGAAAATTAAAGTTCTTGTTTTTCTTTCTTCGTTTTATTTCCTTGCTCAGGAGTGAAATTATTTTGTTAAAAAGTTGAAAATTAATCTTTATGTATCAAAATTTACAAGATTGTTTAATTATTAACAAAGATTAGCTTTTATGACAGTCAAAATGACTCTTTTTGTTAGGACAGGTATACGCTCGAAGTTATAAACCGCTCGTGTTGAAGACATAAAAGTTCGACTCAAGAGATCAATTTACGCCTTGAAGACATATAAACTTGCCTTTAAGACATAAATTGAAGTCAAGCTCCGTCTCAAAACTGAGACATGCTCAAGTCGAACTTTTCGAGTTCAGCATGTCTTGATTCGGGGAAATTCAAGTCGAATTCAAGTCGAAGCATTTTTACCCGGGCAAGAACGTCCTTGAGACATTTTGTTTAAAAATTCATCTTCTTTAGGTGAAAATTAAAATTTTTGTTACGAAATTCATGTATTTTGTTCAAAAATGGTAATTTTTGGTACTGAATTAATCCTTTTTTTAATTTATCTTTTTTATTTGAAAATTCAATTTTTTGGTTGAGGACTCTTAGATTTGATTAAAAATTTATCTTATTGAATAGTACATTTTTGGGTTTTTTAAAGTGGCGTCCTTTTTGTAGTGAATTAATCATTTTATGTGAAAAGTGATCGTCTTGATTTAAAATTTAACAATTAGGTTTCAAAGTTAAACTCCTTTCCTAAAAAAAATTCTTTGTTAAAAATTTACCTTTTTGGTTCAGAATTCTTGTAATATGTTAAAAATTCCTTTTTTTCGGTAGAAAATCAATCTTTTTGTTTAAAAATGCGCCTCTTTTAGTTGAAAACTCAACTTTTTGGTTGAGAATTCTTGAATTTTGTTAAAAATTTGTTTTTAGGTAAAAAAAATCTTTTTGGTAAACAATTTAACAACTAGGTTTTCAATTTAAACTTGTTGTTTAAAAATAAGAAATAAGCTTCTTTTTTTCTTAAAAATTCCATTTAATGTTAAGAATTCTTAAATTTTCTTAAAATATTCATCTTTTTTAGTTGAAAATGTATCTTTTTGTTAAAAAAATCATGTATTTGAATGAAAATGCGTTTTTTATTGCAGTAAATTAATCGTATCATCTAAAAATTAATCATTTTTTATGTGACACTTTAAACTTTTTGGATGAGAATTCTTGAATTTGGTTAAAAAGTCGTTTTTGCTGTAGAAAATTAATCTTTTTGTTTAAAAATTTAAGAATTAGATTTCAAAAATACAATTTTATCTTTTTTTTTAATTCAAAATTCAACTTAAAAATTCGTCTTTTATGGTAGTAAATTAATATTTTTGTTACAAAATTCTTTCTTTTTAGTTGAGAACTCTTGAATATTATTAAATATGCGTCTTTTAATAGTGAATTAATCATTTTCTTTAAAATTTCGACTTTTATAGTTGAAAAATCCACTTTTTGGTTTGAGGACTTTTGAATTTTATTAAAAATTCCTCTTTTTTAATAGTAAATTCTTTTGCGTTTTTCAAAATGCGTCTTGTGGTAGTAAACTATTTGAGAATTCTTGAATTTGGTCAAAAAGCGTTTCTTTCTTTTCGGTAGAAAATTAGTTTCTTTGTTTAAAAATTCTTCTTCAGATTAAAGTTAAACTTTTTGATTAAGAATTCTTGAATTTGGTTAAAATGTAGATTTATTCTGTAGAAAATTAATCTTTTCGTTTAAAAATAATCTATTTGTTTAAAAATTAAACATCTAGGTTTTAAATTTAAACTGCTTTGTTAAAAATAAGAAATGAAATTTTTTCTTTTCTAAAAATTCATCTTTTCGGTTGAGAATTCTTGAATTTTGTTACAAATTTGTGTTTTCCGTAGAAAATTAATTTTTTTGGTAAAAAGTTTCAAAACTAGGAAGTTTGTTTTGAGATTTGTGACAGGTTGGGAGGACTGTGTTGACGGATTTGTAGTCGCAGGATTGGGTAGCGACAAAGAAAGGCGAGACAGATATCAGACATTGACGGTAGATAGAGGCAGGGAAGTATAGAAGGCGGGAAATTTTGAATTTGATTCATGGCTAGCGGAGCGAGTATCTCCGCAGAAGAAACGGAGTTAGAGCAGGAAGTCTTCAGTACGCCGAAAGAAGAGATAAAGTAAAGGAAGGCAAGAGGGAAGTACAAAAAAACTATAGAAAAGGAAAGATTAAGAGAAAAAAGCGTCGGATGAATAGAAGCATTTATCAAAAGGAAGAGAGGGGAGACAGAAAGCACTGGAGAGAAGGAAGATATCGGGGCGAGCGTAGAATATTAGAAAATATATAGATCCCCGCCGGAAAAGCAGAGTTTGGTAGGAAAGAGCGATAATAGTAAGGGTGCTGATGGTAGCGGTGATGAAAGAGGAAAGACTAAAGGAAATTGGAGAAGTGATAGAGGTAATGGGGATTTATGAAGAAAAGCAAAAGAAAAGGGGAGAGGAATTAAAGAAGGAAATTAGGCGGGAAATAGCTGAAGTTAAGAAAGAAATAAAAAAGCAGGAAGAAATCAGGGAAAAGTTAGAAAAAAGGATGCAGTCATTGGAGCAAAAACTAGAAAAGAAGGAAGAAGATAATGATACACAGGTAGGGGAGATGAGAGGTAGGAGGAAGAAAGGAGGGAAGGAGCTGAAGGAATGGGTGGACGAAGTAATAAAAAGGATTGATGCTAAGGTAGAGATAGAGGTAATGCGAAATGTAGGAAGGGAATTGCGACGAGGGGAGATAATGGTACTGGTAAAACTAAAGAAATGGGAACATAAGAGGGAGATGATGACAAAGAAGAGGTTATTATATGGTAGTCCAGAGAGAATAGAGGATGATTTTACATCGATAGAAAGGAAGATGCAATATAAATTAAGGAAGATAGCGGAAAAGGAAAGAAAAAAGGGAAAGAGAACATGGGTTAAGTATGGGAGAATTCAGATAGATGGAGTATGGTGGGATTGGGATGGAGAAAGGGAACATATAGTAAGAAATAAGGTGCAGGGAAACTAGAAGAGGAAGGAACGGGAAATAAGAAAATAAGAAATAGTACGAAGGAAAAAAAGATGAGAAACGAAAGTAGGGAAGAATGGAAGATTTGTTACTGGAATATAGCAGGATTGGAGAGAAAGGATAGGGGGTTTATGAGAAATTTGTCACAATGGTATGTAGTCATAATGATGGAGACATGGCTAGATGAAAAGGGATGGGAAAGAGTAAGGGGAAGGTTACCAAAAGGTTACAAATGGCAAGTGCAAAATGCAAAGAGGAAGAATAAAAAGGCCAGAGCAATGAGAGGAATGGTGATGGGAGTAAGGAATGAATGTATAACACTGTATAAAGTATATGTAACTATTTTGTTGGAGATATTGAAGATAGAAGTTAAAGAAAAAAAGATCGAGTCTCCGAATTAGACAGGGTTTAGAAAAGGAATGGGTGTAATGGACAACATATATGTTCTGACCTATCTAGTAAATACGAGAATTAAAAGGGAAAAAGGGGCAATGATAGCAATGTTCGTGGACCTAAAGGCCGCGTTTGACTCATTAGACCGAGGAGAAATAGAAAAAGTTATGATAAAAAGGGGATAAGAGAGGGATTGATAAAGAGCGTATCAGACATTTTTAGAGAGACAAAGAGCAGGTTAAAGGTAGGGGAGCAAGTAGAAGATATTTTCTGGTTGGTGAGAGGTGTGAGACAAGGTTGTCCTCTAAGCCCACTTTTATTTAATTTATTAATATCAGACTTGGAAGAAGAAATGAGGAGAAAGGGGTGCGGAGGAGTTAGGATAGGGAAGGAAAAGATATATACACTAGCATACGCAGACGACATAGTGTTGATGGCTGAGGATGAAGAAGGGATAACTGGATTAATTACAGGATTAGAGAAATACTTAGATGGGAAAAAGCTGAATGTAAATATAGAAAAGACAAAGATAATGAGGTTTAGAAAAGGAGGGGGAAGGAAGAAAGAATGGACAGGGAGATAGAAAGGAATAAAGTTAGAAGAAGTCAAAGAGTATAAATATTTGGAATATACCTTGAAAACGAATGGAGATCATACAGCTCATATAAGAGAAAGGATAAAAAAGCAGCAGGGGAAATGAAACAGATATGGGGAATAGGAAAAAGAAGGTTAAAAAATATTGGAGAAGGAGAATGTGGTTATTTAATACGCTGATATGGCCGGTATTAGGTTATGGAGCAGAGATATGGGGATGGAAAGAAAGGAAAGATATTGAGAGTTTACAAGAAAGGTATATAAGGTGGACACTAGGGGTAGACTGGAGGACACCAGGATATAGGGTGAGAGAAGAAGCGCAAAGGGATAAGTTAAGTATTAGAGCGGGAAAGAGGGCATGAAAATTTGAGACAAAGCTGAGGCAGGGAAAGGGAGGGGAGTTGGCGAGAAAGTGTTTGATGGAGGTAGAAGAGAGGAGAGGGAGGGCGATCGAATTAACGAGATAGAAAGAAGAAAGGAGGGAGTTCTTTAATGTAGAGAAATAGAAGACGGGACTGGAGTAAACTATGAAGAATTGGAAAAAAGGGAGAGGGAAAGACAATTAATAGAAAGATGGCGGACGATTGACGAAGCAAAATACAATGAATGGTATAAGATGATAAAAAAGGAAGATGTGCCAAAGTTTGTAGAAAAGGGATGGGAGGAGAGAAGGTGGACCAGAATAGCAAGATTTAGATTGGGAAACGAGGTAAGGGAAGGGATGCACTGGGAAAAAGAAGAGAACAGAAAATGTAGAATATGTGAATGGGAGGAGGAAACATGGGAGCATGTATGGGAAGGATGTAGGAGAGGAATGGAAGATAAAGGAAGCTAGCAAGAAAATGTGCTAGAGGAGCAAATGAGAGAGAATGAAAGAATGAAAGTGAAAAAAGGTAAATGGAGGTATAAAAAAGTTAAAGAAAAAGGAAACCGAAGTCGCTTAGATTAGAAGCGTAAAAAATGGTAAGTAATGGTAAAGTAAAAGTTAAGTAGACTGAGATACGTTTGCGTTCTCATGCTCTCTCTCTCACTTGCATTCTCGCTTTCGTTCGCACGCTCACTCGTTTGCTAATAAGTCCTAAATTGCGCTATCGCAGAAAATAGAATAAGGAACTAGTTATAAGACTTTATCTGAATAGTTGTAAATAATTGTATATATAGAAAGGATAGGATTGTAACAAAAATATAGATATAAACGGAAAGATTGTAAGGAATGGAAATCATGTAAACTCTTAGGGGACACATTATGAATGAAGAAGAAATAATTTACGTTTTGTACTTTCTTCATTTATACTTTCTTTCTAGAAAATTTATTTGGAAATGGGCAATAAATGATTTTAATCGGACATTTTGAAATGTGAAATTGATTTTTATGGTGAACATTCTAAATCGGATATACAGGGTGGACACGCTAGGGCTTACATACATGTCGATCTGAATGCCACCCGAATTGCACAGCAGCAAGGGAGAAGCCATTATACAGGGGTATTTTCATATATCGCGCCTTTAAAATTGCATTCGGATCAGCCATTCGGTCAAGGCCGTGCATCTTCGGATCAAGTTTATCATAGTTTCCATGGTTGCGTTCGAAACTTCAAATGGATACAAGTATCAAAACAACGTAGGTTATGTTATATAGTAATTACAAATATTAAAAGTTTTTAATTAATAATGAAGTGAGACATGTGTACTGAGAAGTAAACGTCAATTATTTCCCCTGCCAATAACATTATGGAATGTTTGCTGAGTGACAAATACTATAAAGTAGTAATAATATTCTGCGATCCCAATGGGCGAAGAGTGAATTGTGTTTAACGCTTATTTGCGGAAAAAAAGGTATATTATGAATATATAGAATATGTATTAAGTAAATAAAATAATACATGCGTAAACTTTACATTGACATTACCTACATTTACTTACAGCGATTAGGACAAACACGTGAATCCGAACATAACCTCGAAATAATGACAGATCGGCCCGGCTTGTTTATTATATTAGGCAGTCTGATAAGTACCTGAAAATTCTAAGAGATGGCATTAGTATTCACTAATGTGAACCATTTTCATCGAGCTTGATCTTTCAAATGACGCCTGTCAAAACTTCAGCCATTTATGTTTACGCATTTACAAGTTACGGCACTGAGAAGCGACTATCCTCTGAGTTTTTTTTATTATGGAAAAATCTGAGTTTCGAGTTTTGATCAAACACTACTATCTTCGCAAGAAAACGATATCCGAGACCAAGGCCAAGCTGGATAAGTATAACACGGACTCTGCACCGTCGATTGGAACGATTCATAAGTGGTTCATCGAGTTTCGTTGTGGCCGTACGAGCACAGTTGATGCTGAACGATCTGGGTGCCCAAAAGAGGTCACTACACCAGAAAATGTCGAAAAAATCCATGATATGATATTGAATGATCCCAAAGTGAAATTGAGAGAGGTAGCCAATGCTGTAGGCATGTCATTGGAACGTGTGGGCAATATCGTGCAGTCAGTTTTGGGCATGAAGAAACTCTGCGCGCGATGGGTGCCGGGTTTGTTCACAGTGGACCAAAAACGAATTCGTGTGACAACTTCTCAGCAGAATTTGGCCTTATTTTCGCGTAAGCCGACCGAGTTTTTGCGCCGATTCATAACCATGGATGAAATCTTAATCCACTACTACACCCCTGAGTTAACGCAACAGGCAAAACAGTGGGTTCCACCGGGCCAAAGTGCTCCGAAGCGTCCAAAAACGCAACAATGGGTCGGAAAGGTTATGGCCTCCGTATTTTGGGATGCACATGGCATAATATTCGTGGACTATCTTGAAAAAGGTAAAACCATAACCGGAGCATACTATTCATCATTATTGGACCGATTGAAAATCGAAATCGCCGAAAAACGACCGCATTTGAAGAAGAAAAAACAGCTTTATCATCACGACAATGCGCCTGTTCATTCATGCTTAGTTGCACAAGCAAAATTGCATGAAATCGGCTATTACTTGTTCCCTAACCTGAAGAGATGGCTCACCGGTAAGCGTTTTTACTCAAATGAGGAGCTCATAGCTGGAACTGAGGCGTATTCTGGAGTCCTTCCGATCGACTAGCAGAAATAAATGCAGAAGCGATATTTTGTGCCAGAATTATTATTCCAATTTTTTCATAAGTTTTGCTATAATTATGTATTTTATCATTTCTAAATATTAAATTCATACATTATTGGTATCTTGTCAGAAAATACAAATCTTTTAGTGTAATTGAAATTTACTCGAAATGTTATTTTAGTGTATTTCATTGAGTTATCGTTTAAGCTCAAATTATGCCGTTAGAAATGAAGACACCAATTCCTTAAATTTTATTTCAGAATTCCTAAATATTTCATTAATTTAAATTCAGGCAAATTAAATTTCTTAGAGATTTCTTTTTGATAAAAGTATATCATCAAAATGAATTAGAATTAATTTTCGAGGCTGATTGAATGCCAGTTTGGAAATCAGATCCAGAGATAGGAATTTCGAAAATAGAATAATCTCTTAAAGAAATGGAATAACAATTCTAGCCTAAATTATCTTGTCTAGATTTATTTCTGATACAATTCTATCACCAAAGTGTCTCTAATTTATTTTATTAGTTAACTAAACCAAATTTTAGGATGAGGTCCAAAGAAAACATTTTCTAAAATACAAAAAAATCCCTGAATACTTTATTGATTAAAATTCAGACAAGTTAAATTTCTTCAAAATATCTTTTTGACAAAGCTGTACCATCAAAATGAATTTGAATTAATTTTTGAGGCTGATTGAATACCAGTTTGGAAATCAGATCCAGAGATAGCATTTTTCGAAAATAGAATAATTTCTAAAAAATGGAATAACAATTTTAGCCTAAAATATCTTGTATAGATTTATTTCTGATAAAATTCGATCACCAACGAGTCTCTAATTTATTTTATTGGTTGATCAAACAAAATTTTGGGATGAGATCTAGAGAAAACATTTTGTAAAATACAAAAAAATCCTTAAATATTTTATTAATTAAAATTCAGACAAGATAAATTACCTCGAGATATTTTTTTGATACACCTATACCATCAGATTGAATTTAAATTAATTTTAGGCTGCTCAATCCCCAGTCTTGGGATAAGGTCTAGAGATGATGGTTGTTCAATGATGTTCATTGAAATGAACCAGCTGAAATGCACAAAATCCATCTGCATTTCCTGATGTGTATTTCATCTATGATCGATCTGTGAAAAAAGAGCAATGGAAATCAGTTATTAATTTCAGGAATAAAGTGTAACTTATTAAAATTATTAATAATTCATGTTTTTTAAATTATTATTGAGTAATTATTGTTTAAATTATTACTGCCGGCACTGTCAGTAATAAACGTACAAAACCACAAAACATTTCTTTGGCAAATAATAAACAATCGAAAGTATAATAAACAAGCTGGGCCGATCTGTCATTATTTCGAGGTTATGTTCGGATTCACGTGTTTGTCCTAATCGCTGTAAGTAAATGTATCTAATGTCAATTTAAAGTTTATGTATGTAATATTTTACTACTTTAATTAATACATATTCTATATATTCATAACATACCTTTTTTGCCGGAAATAAGCGTAAACACAATTCACTCTTCGCCCATTGGGATCGCAGAACATTTTTACTATTTTATAGTATTTATCACTCAGCAGACATTCCATAATGTTATTGGCACGGGAAATAATTGACGTTTACTTCTCAGTACACATGTCTCACTTCATTATTAATTAAAAACTTTAATTATTTGTAATTACTATGTAACATAACCTACGTTATTTTGATACTTGTATCCATTTGAAGTTTCGAACGCAACCATGGAAAGTATGATAAACTTGAGCTGAAGATGCACGGACTTGACCGAATGGCCGATCCGAATGCAATTTTAAAGGCGCGAAACATGAAAATACCCCTGTATAATGGCTTCTCCCCTGCTGTTGTGCAATTCGGGTAGCATTCAGATCGCGATGTATGCAAGCCCCAGCGTGTCCACCCTGTATATAAGGGATTGTTTATAAAATACGTCACCACTTGGGGGGGGGGGGGGGGTCTCAGCCTAAGTAACGTTCAAAGTATCTTTGAAACCTTTTAGCATTTGCTTATTTTATCTATTATTAAAAATTTTCCGCGAATTAAAAAAAGAAAACATTTTTTTCTTCTTAAAAATTCTAAAAGTACGTTTTCCTCGACGTTTTCAGTACGTTTTCCGTTGATGAATGTTTTTGGTAGAAAATGAATCTTTTTCTATAAAAAATTTATAACATTATTTGAAAATTTAACTTTTTGTTTGGGAATAATTATTTCATTTAAAATTCGTATTTTTTAACAGTCAATTAATCTTTTTGTTTAAAAATAAATCGTTAATTTGGAAACTCAACTTTTTGGTTGAGAACCCTAGAATTTGATTGAAATTCGTCTTTTTTGCTGGTAGATTAATATTTTTGTTTAAAAATTCTACTTTTTTAGTTGAAAATTCAACATTTTTGTTGAGAATTATTGAAATTAATTAAAAATCTATTTTTGCGGTAGACAATTAATCTTTTTGTTTAAAACTTCAACAACTAGGTTTTAAAGTTCTACTGCTTTCTCAAAAACAAAAATAAAAATGTTTCTTTCTTAATGATTTAACTTTTTGCTTGAAAACTCTGGGCTTTTATTAAAAAATCGTGTTTTTCGATCGGTTTAGTGAAGGGTGGGAGGTCGCCGTCAAAGTAAAGTTTAGAGTATATTAAGCTTTTAGAATTTAGAGAACTTTTTTTCTAAAAGTACATATTATGGTAACGTTCTTAGTACGTTTTCAGTTGTTGAATGTTTTTGGTAGAAAATTAATCTTTTTCTTTAAAAATTTATTATTTTATTTGAAAATTTAACTTTTTGTCTTATAATTCTTGTATTTTATTACAAGTTCGTATTGTTTGGTGCTAGATTAATCTTTTTGTTTAAAAATTCTTTCTTTTTAGTTTCAAATTCAAATTTTTGGTTGAGAACTCTTGAATTTGGTTAAAAAGTCGTTTTTTGGGTAGAAACTTCATCCTTTTGTTTAAAAATGTATCTTTTTATTCACAAATTGAACGTTTGCTTAAAAATTCAACAACTAGGTTTTAAATTCAATCTGCTTTCTTATATCGAAAATAAAATTTTTTTTTCTTAAAAATTCAACTTTTTATTGAGAAGTCTTCACTGTTATTAAAAATTCGTCTTTTAATAGTTAATTATTCTTTTTGTTTAAAAATTTACCATTTTTTAGTGGAGAAATCAACTTTTTGGTTAGGAATTCTTGAATTTGGTTAAAAATGGTTTGTTTTTCCCGTAAAAATGAACCTTTTTTTATTTGAAAACTCAACTTTTTGGTTGCGAATTTGTGATTTTGGTTAAAAAGACGTTTTTTCGATAGAAAATTAATGTTTTTTTTAGTTGAAAATTGAAATTTTTTGTGGAGAACCCTTAAATTTTTATTAAAAATGTGGGGAATAGTAAATTAATCTTTTTTGTTAAGAATGCGTCTTTTTTTAGCAGTAAATAAAAATTTTTTAAAGGTCATCTTCTTTAGTTGAAAAATCAACTTTTTGGTTGAGAATTCTTGAACTTGGTTAAAAATTAGTTTTTTTTTTTAAATAGAAAATTAATCTTTTTACTTATAAATTAGAATTTTGTTTAAAACTGTAACAAGATTTTAGACTTATACTGCTTTCTTGAAAATAAAAAATAAAATTCTTTCTTCCTTTCTTAAAAATTCCGGCTTTTGGTTGAGAATTCTTAAATTTGGTTAAAAATTAGTTTTTTTTTCGGTAAAAAATTAAAATTTTTTTTTAAAAATTCACCTTTTATAGATGAATATTCAACTGTATGGTTCATAATTATTAAATTTGGTTGAAAAGTAGTTTTTTTGTTTGGTAAAAATTAATCCTTTTGTTTAAACATGTAACATTCAGGAAGTACATTTAAACTGCTTTCTTAAAAATAAAAAATAAACTTTTTTTTGCTCGTAAAAATTCAGCTTTTTGTTGGAGTTCTTAAAATTTGTTACATGCTGGCATGTTTTAATAGCAAATTAATCTTTTTGTTTAAATATTCATCTTTTCTAGTTGAAAATTCAACTTTTTTCGACCAAATTAATTATTTTTTCTATAGCAAAATTATTTTTCAACCAAGAGACCAATCTTCATCGAAATGAAAACATTGATCGTTTTATTGGGCGAAGATGATGACATATTCAAAATTTTTATTTTTGAAGATCAACAGTACCAAAAATATAACATTTATGTGCGTGATGAAACTGACAAACATTCCAGATCTATAATTTAACACGATAATGAACGTTTATGCAGCTGGTCGATTCCGCCAGAGATGAATTTTCAACTAAAATGATCTCTCTACAACCAAGAAAATTAATTTTTAACTAAAATGGTCAATCTTTAGCAAAACTTTTTTTTTTAACGAAATAGTAACTTTCAATCAAGGAAAAAAGAAGAAAAAAGAAGAAAAAAGCAGACCCGTAGCCAAGGGGTGGTGCCCCCGCCCCCTCTGAGTGCATGGTTTGCTTACATTTATAGAAAGATTGAACCACAAAATATAATTAACAAATTAAGAAATATTTCTTTTTTAATTTTTCCTTCCTCTTTCACATTCAGGCAAATGTTAAAAATGATTTAATATTCGCAAATGAAACATTTATTAAGATGAGGCGATGCACGCGCTATACATAACCTCAAAGCCTCAAATTAAAATATGCATATAAAAAACGTAAAAAAATGTCTAATGCTGTACACAACATTTTTACTCACAGAATGTTCCCCTAATTCAGCAGCACTGCTCAAAATGTTATAAATTATCAATTTTTTATTGCAGAAACCAGTAAAAACTGCTGTAAACAAACTCGCGAGCAATGTCACATGCCTTCTGGTAAATTTCGCATTAAACTCTCTATTTGTTACGCGTACTTATGTATCTAAATTCGAATTTGTACTTATTTACTCTTATTTACCTTAAGAATAATATCTAGACACGGTTACTCTCGTTAAATTAATTTTTTTCTGAATTTGTTACAATTTAAAATAATAATTTTACAATTTGAAATAATTCCATTCTTTACGTTGCAGTCAGGATCAGAAAATTTTGAGAAATTGTTTATTTCTTACTTCAACTATTTTTATAAATAAAAATAAATGTTTTAGACTTTGAGAGATTTATTATGCACTTTCAAATCTACATGCTATTAAAATTTGCGTCTTGAAATATTCAAGCATTCCAGTTTTAAGTTCAAAACTTTCAAATTGATTTTAAATTCTTAATCATAAAGGAGACAATTTAAAAACCTTGACGAATAATAGGATTGCATAATTTATAAATACTTACAAGAATGTTTTATTTTAATAGTGCATATATAGTGACAAACTGTTAACTTTAATTACTGACTAAAAGTTCTACATTTTTGTAAATGGGAGATTTCTCCCCTCAATAGGTGGTCGCGAGATTACCTAAAGACCTGCAAAATTGACTCATAATTAGGCATACAAAAGTTTTTCAAAGAATATTATTAAAAATGAGTAAAACAATCTATAAAACATCGGAAAGCATTATTGAAGAAAAAATTAAAGATTTTTTAGGTAAGTAATTTCCCTAATTCTTACTACTAAATAGTAAACTGTCTATTAGACCAGCGATTCCCAAACTAGTGCCGCCGGCCGATGAGGCTGCCGCCGCACAGTGGGGTGAAATCGGAAAACGAGGTTCAAAATGACATTTAGAACGCAATTATGCACCGATTTTAGAATTTTTTTTTTTGAAAAATTCAGAAC
>NC_046657.1:73921422-73927636 GCF_010883055.1 Belonocnema kinseyi | reverse complement strand
TTCTGAATTTTTCAAAAAAAAAAATTCTAAAATCGGTGCATAATTGCGTTCTAAATGTCATTTTGAACCTCGTTTTCCGATTTCACCCCACTGTGCGCCGCCAATCCCCTCGAAACCATTTTCATGCACTTATTTGTTTATAACAGATTCAATAAACGTTTTAACATTTGCATTGCTATTTGACATCTTTTTTGGATAGTTACTTTCATTTTCCTAGGTATTTTTAATTGAATGAAAGCATTTTTTTAAATTGTGTAATTAAAAAATCAGATTAAAAAAATTTTATTAAATAAATTTCTTTTTTATAATTATTAAAATCTAGGACCAGACCCACAATTTCTAATGCTTCTTATTTAATATTTCAAATTTTGTTTTCAATGCGGTGCTTTGTGTAAAAATAAGATAGGAAATAAAAATGTGTTGGTAAAGTAGGAATCTGATTACATCAACCAATCATCACATGGCCTTAACCCATTAACGACCGAAGCTATCAATTTTATAACATGAGTTTTTCCGCAAAATGTATGGGTATAACAAAACAATAAATATATCAAAAGCACTGTTCCTTTTGTTTTTGGGTGAGCTAAATTTGAATCCGTCGTCAAAATTCGAAAATTTTGACTTCAAAATTAAATATGGCATAAAACCCGTTAATATCTTAAAATTTGTTCAACCATCGGTGCAAAAAATTCTTGAACTTTAACAGAAAATATTTATATATATATATATATGTTTTATCTTCCACAATGGCGGACAAAATGCAAAAATGTCTAAA
The DNA here is from genome assembly GCF_010883055.1 of Belonocnema kinseyi. Taxonomy (NCBI): domain Eukaryota; kingdom Metazoa; phylum Arthropoda; class Insecta; order Hymenoptera; family Cynipidae; genus Belonocnema; species Belonocnema kinseyi. Next base: position 73,926,861 of record NC_046657.1, on the reverse strand, counting down.
AAACTGTTTTTTCCATTATCGTTGTTTTTCTCAAAAACTTCATACAAAAACCGCCAAATTTAATTTTGAAGTCAAAATATTCGAATTTTGACGACGGATACTTTTGATCTATTTATTATTTTGTTATACCCATAAATTTTGCGGTCAAACTTATGTTATAAAATTGAAAGCTTTGGTCTTTAATAGGTTAAGACAAATATATAGTATGCAAAAAGATATTTCCAAAAACATGAATTGTTTAAATCATCCCAAAGTAGTGAGAAATATCTTTAGTAGTTGCCCTTGAAGGAAAACTGATTTAAAATTGTACATCACGACCTTATCGATAAACGTTGAATACTCACGCTTGCTTAAAATATTTTACAGATTGAACAATTTTCAAAAGTTAATTTGTAAGAATCGGAAGTTGAAAAGAAAAAAAATCGAACAGAAACAGTGTCGAGAAGATTTGAACAATTTCAATTCGCGATTGCTTGTTATTATTTTGAAAGCAAAAAAATTTACATTGTATCGAAGTACGTAATTGAAATTGCTCTTAGGAGCAGGGTTCCAATTACACATGTAACGTGAAAAACAAGAAAAATTTCGAAAATTGGCACATGTTACATTTTTATAATTATTTACTTGCAATAATCGTGTCAACATTTACAGCATGGGACAAATGTTTTTTTCTTTAATTCGATGAATCATTATTCGAAAAAAGTAATTCTTTTACTTGAAGAAACTTCAATTACTTGATCTAGACATGAATAAATTACAGTGAAACACTTTAATAGCCCTCCCTTCAATACACATTCCGAGAATTGACGCCCCACCGCAGATAAGTGTAAGAGAAGCTGCGCGGGGTCTGCTGTTGTCATTCAGGTGAGCACTCAGGAGTGAACAAACAAAAGCGGAGCGGGCTCTAATGGGTTAGTTCCCGCCCACCTTCAGCGCCAAAATCGGCGCTATAGAAGAGTTTCACTGTACTTTATTCCAATACGTCTTTATAATTTTAAAGCGCAGTACAAATTTTCTGCAGTCTTTTTGAATTATATATTTTTCGACAGCAACTAACAGTTTTAAAGTAAGCACAATTAAGGATACTTTAAACCACTTCTTATTTTAGGTCATTTATTTCGACTATATATACCCTGGGGAGAGTTAAGACATGTTAACTCCCACCAGCGGATATCTATGGCATGCTCAGTAGTGATTCCTGTGTCTTTTAGGTTATGGCACCTCATGTGCCAATTTAGAAATACACAAGAATCAGTACTGTGAAAAAATGCAAATAAATTTACACGAAAAAGCGCGTGCTAAGAAGGAATTTCGTATTTTGGTTGGTCCTTTGAATCAGAAATGATTCTTACGTGTACCAACTCTTCTTAGAGGATCTCCAATATGCTGAAGTTACTGGAATCTTCAAAATTCTCTATGTCAAATTCACCACGTGTGAAGTTGACACGTTATTTTATTATTTTTCAATGACTTTATAAGATTTCAAGTGACTTCAGGAGAATTCAAGTGACTTAATGTGAATTCACGTAACTTTAACTGAGTTCAAGTGACTTCAAATATTTCAGGAGATTTCATTACAAGTGTAAAACTGACTTTGCGAGTTGAAGAAACCTCAATTGAAGAATTCATTTAGCAGTTTAGCTGTAGAGAATCCTTGTTCACAACTACTGCGTCAAAATTGTTTTTTATTCTGCGGAGGTGACCTACCGGAATTGTTTTTGGATCCGCCACTGTTATAAATGTACACCTGGCTTCACGATTTGTCAACCCCTTGATTAAATGATTTATTTAGCAGTTGTGCTGTAGAGAATCCTTGTTTACAACTACGAAGTTAAAAAATTTCTTTATAGGGCGGCGGGAGCCTACTGGAACTTCCTCAATTTTTTCTCGTGTCAAATCGCAACCCTCGCCGTTTTCTACGTTTATTTTCGCCCGTCCTTTTCCATTGGAATTGTAAATTCCACTAAGACTACCATCGGGCTCCAATATTGCAAAAACATCACCATTAGATGCTGCTAATACAATTTGTTTTGAGACCGGAATGGGCCCAAAAACATTTTTTCCTAATTTAACTTCAAGTGACGATTCAGGATGAAAGGTGTATCTTCGAAATTCGAATCGCCTGTTCGGATATCTCTTGGGGATAAGTCGAATAAGTCCAAGTTGTTCAAGTCCATATCCAAATACCTGATAGTTAGGAGTCCTGACAATAGCAGGTCTGGCAGGAGATCTGGACCTTTCACGTAGAGAAGGCTCGTGCTCAGTAGAAGGCAACCCGGATCTTTCACTTAGAGGAGGCTCGTGCTCGGTAGGAGGCGCCCTGAACCTGACACGTAAAGGAGGCTCGTGCTCGGTAGGAGTTTCAGATATGCGATGAAAAGAAAATGAAGTCCGAAGACGATGCGGCCGAGGATAATAAAGTCTATTCCCTTTAGGGGTATGGTCGGACTGTGAACTTAATTCTGCAACAAGATATAGATTAATTTTGGGAGACAAATAAACCTGTGTTGTGTACTTAGAGTATGGCATGCCCCAATACATTTTCAGATGCGATTTTCGAATACTTAGCATGCGAATTGGGACCGCATATTTGTTTAATTAATTTTTGTTTTTATTTTTTTGGCTTATTAGTAAGTGAATAGTGATAATAATAATGTCCGAGCATAATTATTTTCATCCATGTATTTTTTATGTATGCAAATGGCTTATAATTTGAGAATTAAGCCCATTCGAGTGCAGTTGCAGGAGCTGGCGTTGGAAATAACGGCTTCGATGATGCAACTTCAGAAGATGAGGTCTACCACGTCAGTTATAATTAAGATTATTTTCATATGTTTCTACATATGTGTTTGTAGTTATACGTCAAAAACTGCCAATAAAGTTATTTTTGTCACAATAAATCCATATATTTTACCTATCACGATATTCGATTTTTTTCAAATGCGCGTGACTTCATATAGCGAAATAAATGTACTTTTTGATATGTCGCGATAAACTTATATTTTTTCGTCAAAGTGTAGTGTTTTAAAATGATCATTCCAAAAGAATTTCGAAAAATATTAAACAAACTGAGTTTCTTAGGACTTTTTAAGTGAAAAAGTCCATTTTTAGGGTTTCTCAACTTCGATACTTTTATGAATTGTCTATTTAACAAAATCATGGTTTTTTAAAGTCCAAATCATAATGGTCCCCTGTAATTAACATTTAAAGTGACTGGGATATGGGCATACTTGATTATAAAATTATTGCTGCATACAATTTAAATAATTTAGGTTATTTTTTGGACTCCTAGAGTCTATATTTCAACGCGCACAGTTGGGAAAGTACGATCATTCACCTATTTGCAGTGTGCCAAACGTGTACGTGTACTGTTTTGAGTGTGCCATGTGTTCACGTCTAAGTTTAATCATGCACTGTTGGAAGTGCACCATATGTTTATGCGAACAGTTTCGAGTACACCATATGTGCACGCACACAGTTGGGAGTGTAACAGCTGTGCACGTGCAAGTTTCGTGAAACGTAGTGGGAAGTGTACTATATGTTTATTGGTACAGTTGAATGAATACCATCTGTGAACGTCTAAATTTCATCATGCACAGTTGGAAGTGTACCATCTGTGTCCTGGCACACATGGATCACTCGAAACTGTGCACGTCGGAAATGCGCCCGTTTAAAGTTGCTCTACGCTAAGACGTACCCTTGTCCTTTATATAAAACAGACATTCCGAAATCGGACGGATTAAATGCAAATTAACTTCGTTCTTATTAAAGAGAAACACAGATAGAGTTTAGAAATAAATAGCAATTGATATAGAATGTGGTTTATCTTGGACAAAATGTTATTTTCGGAAAGCTTAAAAATATTTTTTAAATTATGATAAATGTATTATATTATTACCAATAAAATTTAAAACAGCTGATAAGAATAAGATCGGAGAATAAACGATCTTCATGTTTTCCAATTAAAAGAAAAACTGTGGTTACATTTTCATAATACGAGATTGTAGTCGTATTTTGTTAGCTATTGATAAGAAAAATAAATTATTCACCAAGTTCGATAAAATTGACATCACAATTTATATAATCTTGTACTGTTTACAGAAAGCCGGTTTCTAATTGGAACGCGTCTATTTTAAATCTGGCAAGTTCTACACTTAATGTCGCAAAATATCTCGGGGACAAAATATATGTAAATAAATTTTCAACCAAGAAAAACAATTTTTTACAAAAAAAAAAAATTAAAAAATTTGGCACAAAGTACATTAATTTTCAACGAAAAAATAAATTTTTCAGAAAATTGTTGGATTTTCTACAAAGTAGAATTACTTTACACAATGAATTGTTAATAGAGAAAATTATTTTTCACCCTGGCATTCAATTTAAAAAAAACACACACATTTTTACCTAAATAGTTTAATTTTTCGCTGAAACAGATCATTTTTGTAATAGTTACATTTCCAAATAAGATGAATTGTTCACACAAAAAAAAACATTTTTCAATTAAACACATGAATTTTAAACTAAAATTATGATTCTTTATCAATTTTTAGTTAAAAATGAATTTTCAAGCAAAAAGATGATTTTTCAAGCGAGAACATTTTTTTTAGCAAAAACGACGAAACTTAATAAAATTAATGAATTTTCAAGAAAAAAGATGAAGACTTAATTTTAACGAAATAATTCTGATTTGAACCAAAAAGATAAGCAAGATAGCTAGAAAAGATAAATTTTCAACTAAAAGCGAAATAGTTCAATCTAAAATTTAAAAAATTCATTTTTATGAAGAAAATTTTTTTTACCATATAATTAAATTATGTACCATAATAGTTGAATTTTCAAAAAAATAGATGCACTTTCAACTCTAACGAACAATTTTTTGACTAAAAAAATTAATTTTTAACTAAATGAAATATATTTTTACTGAAATAGCTACATTGTAAACCAGGAAGAATAAATATCTTTCAGAGAAAATCTAATTTTTTGCGATAAGGTCTGAAAAAATTGAAACGGAGTCTAAACTCATATTGATAAGATATTTAAAAATTGAAGTTGGTATAATTAGTGAAGAAATCTAATAGCTATCAGCACCTCATTTTCTACAAGAGTTAAAACATTACAATAGAAATATGAGGTTGCTTTTTTAAATTTTAGTGTATTTAGGCATTTAAAATTTTTTTTAAGCCAATCAAGTTCCGAGAGTTAAAATTCTACTTGATGGAATAAGGCGTTATTATAAAGTAAAAATTATAAATAAGAAAGGTAAATTTAAAATTGTAAATTAGTACTTTTTACAGTCACTTTTTTCTAGTTTCATTAATTGTCATATTTTTAAATAAAAAGAACCTACATTAGACTCTTGCTTTCAGTAACCCCGTCCGCAGCCTTCCTAGAACTGCTGGCTCACGCAGCTTCTCAGACGAGTAGGGCGAGAGCAGTTGC
>NC_046657.1:73892345-73921322 GCF_010883055.1 Belonocnema kinseyi | reverse complement strand
ATTTGAATGGGGCAGAGAAAACTTGAAGGAAACTGTCGTATTTTTCAGTAGCAAAGAAGAGCATGCAGCGATGACAATAAAATTAGCAGATCGATTTAGTAACGCTGTGATGATACCAGGTACACTCAAATATCATTCATTCGCTCCAAACGCAAAGGGACAGCTGGATCTGAAACGATTTTCCTATGAGGAGAAAAGTGAGATTTTCCCGAAGCCTAAACGTAATCGAAAGCAGAATAGTACTCCAAGAAAGTGGAAAGCTGGTACGAAGAAGAGGCGAACAGCATAAAGAGGTTGTGTAGTGAGAGGTAAGGGGACTCACAAAAATCAAGCACCCCATAAAGTGAGAGGCGAGGGGATTCACAAAAATCAAGCACCCCATAAAGTGAGAGGCGAGGGGACTCACAAAAATCAAGCACCCCATAAAGTGAGAGGCGAGGGAACTTACTAAAATCAAGCACCCCAGAAAGTGAGAGGCGAGGGGACTCACTAAAATTAAGCACCCCGAATCATCTTGCAGATAAAAGGAGTCTGAAATCGCACTGTCACCTCCACGTGGTAGACTCTGGAAACTATAACTTGATAGGATATAGGCTGACGACAGGCGCTAATTACTAATCCGTTAGTACTTTATTTACTCAAACACTTTATACGTGAGAAGTTGGTTGAATCATGGGGTTGAAAATTCAACCCCCCCTCACTTGGGGAGGGTTGGTAATCCTGGTCTATAAGTTTGTGGATTAACTACTGTTGGCTAGGCGAACATATTCCCAGAATTTAGAGACAATCGAAAAACATGACATGCAGTGTCATGAAATAAAACGAAATATTCAAAATTTGAGATTAGTGTATCCGATCGATTCCGTAACCGATAAAAGGATGAAACAGAATTGCGCTCTCGCCTTAAAACCGTAATTGTACACTCCCCTTAAAACGTCATCACACGTACAGCACGCATACTAATTGTGGTTCTCCCGCTACGTGTGCTATATTGCTCATGATTTCCGCCCATGATTTACGTATACGCGCACCTAATATCGTGCCACTCAGAGGGGCATCGAATAAGTCCGAAATTCCTGGAATTTTCCGCCCCAACAGCCTCGAAGTTGGAAAGTTATCGGAATTGTACTATAATCAGACATTTATAACATAGTTTTACGTTTTTAATATTTTGTTTAAAAAGTTGCATGTATTCCCATGTGAAGATGCGCCAACTATGATAACATTCTTGACATTTCCACCTATCCCTTCACGATCGTGACGTCATGCTACAATACTCAATATTCAACCAAATATTTAATTCGTTTTTTGATTCTATTATATTGATTTTTAGTAGGAAATCTTTCTATTTAAAGGTAATGTCACGAATAAGTCGTATCACTGATACGGGGCCTCCGCGGTTTGATACAGGGCCTCTTCAGGGCTAGCTACGCCACTGGTTATTTATCACGTCGTACGTAAAAAAACACTTGAAACACTGACATACATGATGCGCAAATGCAAATACGCATACATGCTTACAGCGCGCGTATCAATACAAGGTTGGGGCAGCCAATGAACGTCGCTTCACATAATCACTCCGCAACAGTTCATTGTACTTATTTTTGAAAGTTCTTGACATACTTTTAGAAATTTTTTTTGGATATTTTAAGAGATATCAACAAAATTTTAATCGATTTCAATCATTTCAAAGGATTTGAAATATTTTAGGGTGTTTTTAAAAATAAAAAATTCAAGAGATTTAAACATTTCTAAGGGATTTCAAAGGGATTTAAAGTACTGGAAGTTTTAAAAGTGTTTTAAAAGATTGCGCGGAATTTTCGATTTGTTTTAGTTATTTCATGAATTGTCATAAAATGAGAAATATATTAAGGTATTTAAAAATAATCCAAGGATTTTTTAGTTCATTTAAATAATTTAAAGGAATTTCTAAATATTGGAAATAATTTAAGGTATTTTTTTTAAACAAGGAATTATTAAGTGCTTTACAAATTTCCGTGCGATTTAAAAAGAATTCAAAAGGTTCGAAATCTTCTAGGTTATTTATAAAGATTCTAGCGAATTTTTCGATTATTTAAGAATTCGAGGGATTACTAAACGGTTTGGGATACTTTAGGGTAGTTTTAAAATGTCAAAAGAATTTTCAATAGCTCGAAAAAATTTCAAAAGATTTTAAAGGATTGGTAATATTCTGAATTATTTAAAAAGTTCTGAAAGGTTCACAAGACTCTAAGGGATTTTAAGAGATTTCGGAGGATTTTAAATATCTTAGGGAATTTTGAATGATTCCAAGCTTTCTTCAAGAACTTCAAAAAACTTCCAGGGATTTAAAAAAATTTTTAAAGTATTTGAAATATCAACCTGATTTGTATTGAATTGAAAAATATTTCAATTTGAAGTATTGAATTTGATCAAAAAAAACTTTAAGGAATTTGCTTATCTGAATTCAATAATTTAAAGAAATTTAAAAAGGTCCCATGTGGAAATAGCCCCATTTGGCCCTATTACAAGTCGGGCACTAATCGAGGGCTAGTCGGGCTTTTTGTTGTCAAAATTTAAGTCTGGGCTGGTCGGTGGTTGGTCAAGGGCTAGTCGGGCATTTTTGTTCACTAATTTCCGTGCGGGTTATCTTCAGGCTCTGGTCGGGAGCTAGTGGGTCTCTGGTCGGGTTATTCTTATGTTTGAGTTTTCGGTGAGGTTTTATCAAATGAGGTAATATCTAAAAAAGCGTAATGATTTTTTTATTCTAAAACACTAAGAATATATTTAACAATAATTTTACACCGTTTTTTGGAGAAAAGATATATTAATGTTAAATTCATTTCAAATATACTTAATAAATAACTATTAAGTTAATAATTTTGTACGAAAATCAACTTTTAATAAAAACAACGATCAAAATCTTCAAAACGACGTAATCTTATTATTTTGTAGTATTTTTTAGAAAATTGCGAATTTCTAGGAACATTTATAAATACCTTTGTATGGAATTTTAAGAAAATCCATATTGGAAAAATACATATAGATTTAGGTGAAAATTCTGCCGAAAGTTATAAGACTCTAAATTTGTACAGATGCTTATTTTTAAAATAATCTGAAAGGTTTGCCATATGTAAATAAAGTCTAATCCTTCATGCAGTTGAAATTGGAAAGAGAAAAAGTTTTTGATTATTCAGTGAAGAGCAGCATTCTAGTAGTAAACTATTACGCACTGTACAGTTCAGATTTCGCTACCACCGTTATTTGAGTCTTGTGGTTCTGGACTGGTAGCTTTAAAGAAAATCCGCAAGGGCGCGACGTGCCGCCTCTCGCGCACTAGATATGACGCGTCGACTGTTTAAGACAGCAGTCCACACGTAACGAAACATAATTACCTGGAGCAAAGACTACTGTGACCAACATGGCGGTTCCTTCAGAGCGAAGCTCTTTCATTGCTGCCTTCCAGCTGAAGTTTTTTTTTTAAGATGAATATTCCACAAATTTTGGGGAATTTTAGTTACATAAATGTATGTATTTTTAAGCGTACGATATGTTCCCCATTAAATTTTGTGTAAATTTGAGCACTTTTGAATATTTCAAAAAAGTTTATGAAGATTTCTTTAAATAATAAGTATTTTGACAAACTTTAGGGGGTGTTCCACAAATTTTGGGGAGTTTGGTTAATATTCCACGCGGATGTATTATCATATGACCCCCACTAGTTTCCGATCAGGCCCCGACTAGGATAAGTCGGGTCACCTGACTAGCCCCCGACTAATCTACCGTGACGCTACTGGTCGGGGGCTAGTCAGATGACCTGACTAGCCCCCGACTTTAAGGGGGGTCGAATGGTCGGGTACCAGACTAGTTCCTAATTTGTATTTCTACACGGGGTTTGAAATATTTTAGGGCGAATAAAAAATTTTTAAGAAGTTTTTTAAGATCTTTAATAATTTTCATTGTCCTTCGAAATAACTAAGAGGATTTTACATATTTTAGAATATTAAAAAAAAATCAATAAAATTGTTAGTTCATTTCAATAATTTGACGAAATTTCAAATGGTTTGGTATGTATCAGGGTAGATTTAATAATTGTAAGCAATTTTCAAGAGCTTTGATAAATTTCAAAATGTTTAAAAAAATGTACCGAAATCAATGTTTTTTCATATTTCTGAATTAATTTTAATTGACTTGAAAATTTTAAATTTGCCTTAATTTTTTATGAATTTTTTTCAAGTACTTCTTTTTCGCCTTAAATTCCTCTAAATTCCAATTTCACTGAAACCAATAGATTTTTTTGGGATATTTTTAAGTCATTTGAATTTATATGCTTTAAACCCTTAAAATCGAATTCCTGCGAATTGTCTTAAATTCAAAAGAACATTGGTACAAGATTAGGATTTTGGTCTCTACATAAAGTCAAATCTGAATTTAGTGTTTCCGAGAATTGACAATGCGACGCAGAGATAGGTGACAGGAGCTGCAGGGTATGTGCGATGATCACTCAGGCGTGACTAAACATAAAGAGAGAGAGAAATAGGAGAGAGACCAAAAATGTCGTAGGCTCTGTATTTATGGTCACCGTCAGCCCCTAAAACCAAAACTAAATCTAGATTGGACTATTTTAGTGTTGAAGAAAAATTAAAAATGAATCAGAATAGCCAGGGGATTTATATGATAAATTGTTGTGGTCGCACTGAAGTTGTCCTTTCTGACAATCACTCTTAAAATTATAGCCGACAGAAAAATTCTCAGCCTGGATTGGTGAATTATTGGCAAACTAATTTGAACCTTCTTGTTTAAAATATGCTCAATAACTCATTATTCCGGATGGCAGAATCAAGGATTCAGTAGACTGTCTTTATTTAAATGTTTAAAGCCTTCCAAAAAGACGTTGGCCATATCAGCCAAATTCCTATTGCCAGTAATCGTTTGGATTCATGGTGGTTATTTTAGAAACGGTGATGCAAATTTGTATCAGTCACAATATCTAATAAACAGAAAAGTGGTACTTGTCACAATTATTTATCGACTAGGACCTCTCGGTATGTAGGTACACAAAATAATATTAACAGTTTTTAAAATTTTTTCTAGGCTCATTTTTAATTCCATTTCGGACACGAGTAGTTATGTAAATAGAGTTTTAACGCGAGATTCCTTTCACCGGCATATTACCAACATCGAGATCATTCCACAGTTCATGTGGTTTACGTCCATGCTAAGTTTCTAGAATATTCTCGAAAGTTATGGGTAATGCCATATAATGATATTGCTTCTACATAGAGAATAATTTAATTACAAAGTTTCTCTCTTTATTCATTCAATGAGAAAGAAAGAGGATTACAGAAAAATGTATTTCATAAGTTAGTGGGTTTTTTTATAAGTTATTTTTCATGAGTAAAGAGAATAATTTTTTAATCAAATGTATTATAGCATATAAGAAAGCGATAAATCACGCTAATAAAGAAAACAGAATTGCGTACTTTTGCAAATCAAAAAACACTTTTCCAGAATCATTTTCTGAAATTATCGGTAACCTTCGAGAATATTTTAGAAACTTAGCACGAACTCGAACCAGTTGAGCAGTGAAATGCTTTAAGTTTTAGTAACAATTCGGCAACAGGAATTTTGCGTTTGTATTCTCCTTACTTATCAATTGACCCAACTTCAAAATTTGAAATTCGAGTTTTCAAAACTGAACTGGTAAAAATGGAAAAAGTTCAAAATTAAGGTGCCGGATCCTATAACTGCCTATAACTTTTTGTCGCTGAACGGCTTTCTCTCCTGGATACTTTTCAAACAAGTTTTCAATTTGTTGTTTACATAGGAATTTAAAAACGAACAAAAGTTTGTTTAAACAGTTTCAAAAAGATTGAACGAAAACACTAATTTAAGAGATCGAAAATGATATTTGTAGTGTAGCTAAATTGAAAAAAAGAGAAAGATGTTTATCTGCGTCTTTTAGTAATACAAATGGAAACGCTCGGTTATCCGGCTGTTAATTGGGTTTAATCCGCTAAATCTATTTAGCCCGGCTTAATCCACTTGTAATGTAAAGTAATTCATGTATTCAAGGGGTTAATTATTACTTATGAGATCTGATGTACACCCCTGTTGGAATCAGAAAGATTGAAAAAGAGAGTGATTAAAGGACAGGAAAAGATAGAACTATTCTATCTATCTCAATGGGTCACTTTGAATCCCTAAAACGCTATCTGTTTCTGTCCCTAATCTCAAAAAGTTTCTATCGCTTTCTCTACCTTTCGTGATCAAGGACTCTTATCTTTTTCTTTACACAAAATAATTCGAAAATGGTCCCGGCGAAATCTTCTCAAACCAAGATATTTTTATTATTTTTGGTCTCTTAATCACAAAAATCAAGGATGACGAGTTAAAAAATGAACAGTTTTTTGGGAAAAATGGCTTAAAGGTCGATGTTCATGCTGAAAAGGGAAATGTGAACGGCATTCAACAAGCGTTTTTCGCAACGCTTATAGAAAGACTCCTCTAGGCTGTCCGACTGACATTTTGTATTTTCAGATCTGCTGATAAATAATATCGAGGTTTGATGTTCCGAAAGTGAAACGATAGCCGTCAGTGCAGCACCAAAGTTCCTTTTTTGCATGGTGATAGAAAAATAATAAAATGAAGAGTGGTAACTGTTTGGCGTAGAGCTTACAAGTCATCCCCACTAGGCTGTCTAAGTGAAATGTTGTAGTTTTAGACTTATAAACAATAATATGGGGGTCCCAAGGTCGAATAATATAATGGTAGCCGTCGGAGCAGCACCGAAGTTCCGTTTCACTCGGCATTAAGAAAGAGAAGTGGTAACTGTTTGGCGCAAAAGTCATAGATCATGTTCAGTAGACTGTCCGACTGAAATTTTGTAGTTTCGAACTTGCTGATCACACGAAATAGTGAAGCTTGAAAAGGTCGCATTAGTTTTGGTTTTGTCGTTCTGGTGTGTAAGCAACGTCTATGATCACATTATGAAGCTATGTCAAAGGATAACGAAAATTATTTTCGTATCGAGCATAGCTAATTTACCATAATATGGTGGCCACATAAGCAATTGAAGCGCTTCCAGCTCCTCTCCTTGCAGTTCATCTGTGATGTATCCTGAAGCCAAGTTGACCTGATTGACTTCAACAGTCAAGCCTTTTAAAAATTCCAACATTAAGCATGGAAAGTCTTGCCCATGCTGAGAGCTCAAGCGCGTCCACCACTGAGCGTCTGTGGCGTTGCGTCGTTCTCAAAGAAACCTATCTGAAAGGAGACGTTAGATGTCATACCATTTGTTAAAAATAAGATAGTAAATCTGGTTTTCCAAGGTGTCATCAATTTCTCTATGCACCTCAAGATGTGCGAATGAACCTTTAAGCTTTCCAAAAGACAAGTGCTAAATTTATGGGAGGTCGGATTGAAAGCTTTCCGTTAATAAATTTAGACCATCGATAGGTCGCGCTGTTAGAATGCTGCGCCTTTGCAGACCGATCTATCGATGAGCAGGTTCTTCCTATGCCCTGCTAAGCTTTGCTTTGATCCGCGTTCTTCGTACATTTCTTGCCAGACATATCTGATTGTCCGAACAACCTAGCATTTAGAATACCCGTGAAGATCTTATACAATGTGTTCAGACAAGTGATTGGCCTGTAATTCTTCGGATCAGCAAAGTTGCCCATCTCTGGCAGGAGGACTGTGAATCCTTCCACCAAACGCTCCGGAATAGGCTCTTCCAACTTGAAATATGAAGTGAAAATGCAGAATTGCTGCTGGTGGGTACAAGGACACTACTTCTACCGAAATGTCTTGATAACATCTGATCCCGGATCAGAATAGTTCTTCGTGTCTCCAAATACTTTTTTCATCTCCTCCGTAGTGATGGTTGGGAATTCTTTCTCAGGTATTATGAGGGCATGCACAGCTCTTTGGATTTATTTATGTTCTTCAAGTGTTCTTTCGGTAAATGACGACCAAAATCATTTGACCTCTTCTAGTTTGGGCAAATGCTCGTCGGTGAAATTATTGCTAAGAACTAATAATACGGTTGATAATGATTTAGACTATTAATGATCTGCATGACACATGATGTATGCTTTAATTGTTCTATGCCACCTTTTGATAATTCCATTAGACGTCAGATAGTAAACAGTGGCAGGAATTCGATTGTTGCCGATTAGTTGTAAAAGAGCTGTAGATAATTGAGATATAAGCTGGCTACCCTGATTGTTTGTTATAGTTCCAGGTAAACCATAGCGTGAGATCTACTGATCGACGAAAGCTCGAAAAACGGCCTCGGTCCATCAAGAAAATCTGTATATGAAAATTTACGAAATTTAAATTAGACTGTTGGCTGCCTTCTCATTTTTCTTTCCTCTTTTTTATTTATGTCCGAAAATTTTATGTTATTTTTTTCAGATTACAATAGGATTTTTGGTTTTCGTTTATTCGTTGTGGTCCAAATTTGGTCGTTGGATTCTTTTTTTGTTTAACAGGATTTTGCATCAATCTGTATATGATTATGAGAAGGTATTTAGAGCCGTCGCTATCTGGCAATAGGCCGACTACGAACCTTTACCTTTGCAGTCATGACATGGCTTAAACCAGGCGGGGTCGTGAAAAAGTATTAAAATGCGTTCATGAAAAGATAACGGTATGTATGGCCGTAACGATTCTCTGGTTAGGTCACACTACACAGCCGTGTGTTTTGGACTACACTGGAGATTTCTTTTAATGTTAAAATAGAATTTCGGATCGGCTATGAGGCCCTTAAGTTTGTCAACAGAAACTTGAGCCTTAGCAAGATTAATAAGGCTAAACTTATTTGGCAAGCGAATAGTTTAAACTCACGACAGAGTGTCAGCTACTATATTCTCAGGACCTGGGAGATATTCGATGGATATGGTCAACTGTGATTTGTAGAAAATTTACCTCTGCTGGCGTTGAGATGTATTCTCCGTACGTTACGAGTACGCAAAAATGAGTGGCTTATGATCGGGGACGATATTGAAGATTTGCTCTTCGAGAAAACACCTGAAGAAACGGAAAGCTTCATAACCTGCTATTAATTCCTGATTATAAGTGCCATAGTTGCGTTAGGCTGGGCTAGGTTTTCGCCAGAAGAAAGATAATGGCTCTTAATCACCGCCAATTTTTTGTTCTAGGAACGCTCCCGTTCCAAGGTCGAACGCGTTCGTCAACATGTTCGTCACCATGCCGAGAAACTGGTGTAGGTCGACCATAGTTTTTGGTCGAGGGAACACGGAAATCCCGCAAACCTTGTATGATAAAGACGAGTAACTGTCCCCATCGATCATGTGCCCTACGATTTGAAGTTCGGACTTGCCAAAGTGGCACTTGCTCGGGTTAATGCGTAGTAAAAAGTCTTTTAAACGCTGAAAGACCATTATAAGATGCTCCTTATGCTCCTTGACAGTTGGTATTGTCATGAGTATCTCATATATGTACGCAAATAGAAAGGAAGATGTCTCAGAGCTCTATTTATATATCGTTAGAATGACTGCCCGGCAGATCGTAACTCTAATGTCATTGACGTGTACTCAAATAGAACAAAAAGTGTGATAACTGCAGTTTCGGGTATGTCGTCCGGCGCGATGGTATTCTGGTGAGATTCCATGTGGATCAAGCTTGGAAAGAAATATTCTACCACCAAGCACTGCAGTAAAATCATTAAGGTGAGGAACCGGGTACTTATCACAGGTCACTCGAAAAAGGTGAACCGTTGGGAAGATTGTGGTATTGTACAGGGCAGGCAAGAAGTTTGTTAAATTACGGAATTGAAGTTATTTTCGTAAAATCCACTAAGATATGAATTGCAACAAGCAGATTCGCTCCGATTATCGGATCGGGCACTGCCGCAATACAAAATTTTCAAGAGAAATCACGTTTAAAAAATTGAGATGGATTCTGCTGCCGTGTCTATTCTTTGATAAGAAGAAAAATCAATTGCTATTTTAGAGGAATGAAATAAACATTTAGCCAATCAAATTTTTATATATTTTTTTATTGTTAGATAGTGTGAACTCTTATGGCATCTAATAGATATTTTTTGTATTTGATGTTTAATAATTTCTTTGGAAAAAATATTTCTTTTAGCTGAAGAAATCTAAATTACTTGATCCACACATGGATAAATTATTTCAATGAAATATGTTTTTATCACTACCAACTCTAGTATAAATTCAGATCGTTTCAAATAACTTCATGTGAATTCATAGGACTTTATGTGTATCCAAATGATTTATGATATTTAAGACGATTTTAAGAGACTCTAGGAAAATTAAAGTGACTTCAAGTAACTTCATATGAATTTACGTGACTTCACGTGAATGAATGTGAATACAAATTAATTCAGATATTTCAAGATATTTCAACTAACTTCAGGAAGATTAAAGTGACTTTAAATTAAATAAGGTGGTCCCAAGTGACTTTAGGTGAATTCACGTCACTTCATATGAATGATGTCTCTCTAGATATTTAATGGGAGTTCAAGTGACTTCAGATGAATACAATGACTAACTGAATTCAGGTGAGTTCCAGTGACTGCACGCAAAGTCACGTAACTTTAGCAAAATTCATGTAACTTCATGTGAAATAAAATGATTTTAAACATTTCACGATATTTCATGATGTTACAAGTGATTTTAAATAAATTTTATTGACTTTAGATATTTCAGGAGACTTCAACTCGATTAGATTATTCAATTAGCTGTTTAGGTGTAGAGAATCCTTATTTACGACTACTGCGTCAAAGCTATTCTCGATTATGCGGTGAAAACCTACTGGAACTTCCTTTATTTCATTTCGGGTCAATTCGCAACCCTTGCCGCTTTCTATGTTTATTTGTGCCCGGGCTTTTCCTTTGGAACTATAAATTCCGCTCAGGCTACCATTAGAATTTAAGATTGCAAAAACGTCACCATTAGACGTTGTTAGAACAATTTGTTCTTGGATTGGCATGGGCGCAAATACGCTTTTTCTCAATGTCAGTAAAAGTGATGAATTGGAATGAAAAGTGTATTTTCGAAATTCGAAACGTCGGTTCGGATTGCTCTTGGGAATAAGGCGAATAAATCCGAGTTTTTCAAGTCCATATCCAAACACGTTATAGTCAGAAATCCTAGCAATAGCAGGCCTGACAGAAGACTCGGACCTTTCACGTAGAGGCGGCTTGTGTTCGGCAGGAGGCGACCTGGATCTGACACATGAAGGAGACTCGTGCTCAGCAGAAGAATGATGTGTGCGGGAAAAAGAAGAAGACAGAAGACGATGCGGGCGGGGTTTATAGAGCCTATTGTTATTAGAGGTAAAGTCGGACGACGAACTTAAATCTGCAAGAAGAAATAGAGGATTAATTTTTCTTTCAGAAAAATTGTTGAGTACAAAAGTACATACATGTACTGGTAACAGTACAGCCTTTTGTACACACATGCGGCAAAATTTTGGGAGCTAGATGAAAAAAATTAATCCGAAACCAGTTTATCCGCATTTCGGCGTTTGTTATCCGATGTGTGTTGAGTTGTTTAATCTTTTAAACAAAATGTACCACCTGTGTATGCACAGAGTTAAAAGAATACCATATGTGCATTTCTCAATTTCATCATGCGCATTTGGAAGTGTAACATCTGTGTACGTGCACATTTAAGAGTGCCACAGCTGTGAATGCCTAAATTTCACAAGAAGTGGTTGGATATGTGCCAGCCGTTTGTGCCGATAATTGAAAGAGTAACATATGGGCACGTATAATTTTCATCATGCAGAGTTGAAAGTGTACCTTTTGTGTCCGCGCGCATTCTGGAGTACCCCATCTGTGTACGTGCAGAGATAGATTAATCTCAACTGTGTACGTCGGAAATTTGCCCGTGTGAAGTTTCTCTCCGCAAAGACGTGCCCATGCCATTTATGGCAGACACATATTGAAATCCGTCGGAAGGAATGCAGACTAAAATCTTTCTTATTGATGAGAAACAAAGACAGATTATAGAAAAAATAGCAACTGTGATAGAATGCGGACTAACTTGGGAAAACTATTATTCGCGAAAAGTTTAAAAATATTTTCTAAATAATAATAGATGTATTATATTATTACCAATAAAATCAAGGTTAGCCGCTAGGAATAAGACCAGAGAATAAACGATCTTCATTTCTTCGAATTAGAAGACAAACTGTAGTTACATAATTATCGTGCGAGATTTTATTCGTGTTTCTATAGCTAATACTAATGAAAACATATTATTTACTAAATTCTAAAAAACGAACGTGACATTTTGTATAATCTTATACGGTTTAGGTTATTTTATAAGATAGTGATAAGAAAGACAAATTATTCACTAAGTTAAATAAAACTGACGTAACAATTTATATAATATTTTACGTTTAAAGTACGTTCCAAATTCTAAAACAAATTACGAAGGTAAGCGTAGTTAAACATTACCTTTTGTTTTTTAAAAATCTTAATTTTTTAAATCCTCTGTAACTTTTGGCTTAATTACAATATTTATTGTCTTCTTTCTCATTTCAAAAGAGTTCTTTGTTAAATTTTCAATTAAAAAAAATGAATTTTCAACTGAAATGATGCATTTCCAACCAAGAAAAGAATGTATAACAAAGTAGTTTAAACAAGAAGTTCAACTTTCAAACATGTAGTTGAATTAAAAAAAAATATCTTCCAAACCAAATAGATTGATTAATTACAAAAAACACGAACTTTAAACAAAAAACATACATTTTTAACCAGGAAATAAATATTACACAGACTTTTCTAATTTTCTAAATAGAATAATTTTTAACCAAAAACATGAATTGTTGACCGAGAAGATTTATTTTCTACCACAAACATAACCTGCATATGCGCCGAGATGTCAAAATATAACATGGGAGTGGGTAGAACATGTGACAGTGCAAACAGTACTACTTATGTTTTTGGGGCTGCTCGAGGGTATCCATTACTGGTAAACATTAACGAATTCTTAAACATTCGTGGTTTCACCCCTGCTTATCAAACCCATAGAGTGATACCACTCTCTACTATTTCTTCCTGGTTTAATACTATGCAACGGAGAATGGAAACTCTATGGTCAGAATGCCGCTAGGGATATCACCAGGAGTTACTATACAGTAACTAGACGTGTTACAATTGTTACTTCCTGGAGTAGGTACATAAAAAGTAACTATACAAGTTACAATACTGCATGCATTCAGTAGTCTCCCCGAGTATTAGGAATAAAAAGGGAACATGTAGGACGTAACGATTTATTTTAAATAGCATGTCACAATTTTAGCGAACCAATTTCAATGAAGATATATGTCCGCGAAAAGGTACCCTAAGGGCTAGTTTATTAAAAACTAACAGTTTATATATGAACGTTAGCCGCTGACTACTGACGATGAATATCTATGCAGTTTATAAAAGGTAAAATTTACATTTGGCAATAGGCCACATGAATTTTCGCATTTATATAGCCGAGAGTTGTTAGTTTTTTTTTAATAAATAAAACGTAAAAATAGTATTTCATAATCAATGAGTAATTGCGCAACTACATTTTTCTTTTGAGGCGAATTCGCAATAGTCATCGACAAAATGTGTTAAAGCTATACAAGCTGCATTGTTTGCAAAATAATTAAAAAAATGAAAATACATAGGATAATCATAGATTCCCCATATTTAAATGCCAAAGGTCATCTTTTTTGATCGCTTTGACCTTACGCTTACATTAACGAAATTCTTTTGATAGAATATGCGGGATCGGTTAAAAATCGTCGGGCAGAACAAACTCCCTGGGTGACATTCATGATATGTAGAAAATTTGCCTTTGCCGGCGCTAGGATTACTTACTCCTTGCACTGTGAGTACGCAGAAGTGAGTGGGGTATGATCGGGGACGACCTTGAAGATCTGCTCTTCAAAGAAATACCTGAAGAAATGGATAACTTCACAGCCTGTCGTTAAATTTCTTTCGGAAGTGCCAAAGTTGGGTTGCACCGGACTAGATTTTTGTGAGAAGACGGATAATGGCTTCCAAAAGCCGCTAATCTTTTTTTTCTAGTGACGCTCGCATTGCAAAGTCGGACGCGTCCGTCACGAGACGAGTTTCGTTATCGTAATTGAGGTTAACTTGGAGAATAGCTTTAGCATTAGACTCAGCTTCAGCTGTGCGAGACAAGCTACCACCATTGGTAAAAGTTAACCATGCCGAGAAAACGGCGCAGTTGGAGCACTAGTTTGGGACAAGGGAAAAGTTAAATTAAAGTTCAGACTCGCCAAAATGGTAGTCACTCGGGTTAATGCGTAGTGAGAAGGCTTTTAAACGCTAAAAGAGTATTCTAAGATGCTTCTCGTGCTCTTCGAAAGTTAAGATTGCTATGAGTATGTCATTTATGCACGCAAATATAAACTAAGAGGTCTAAGAGGTTTGAATATTTTGAAACGACTTGCTCAGCGGTTCGTAAGCCTAATGTAATTGATGTGTAATCAAACAGAATAAAAGGCGTGCTAACTGCGGTTTCGGATATGTCATCCGACGCGATAGGTATCTGGTGATATGCCATGTGGGTATCAAACTTTGAAAAAAATGTTCTGCCACGAAGCAAGATAGTGAAATCATAAAGGAACCATATACTTATCAGAGCACGCTCGGAAAAGCTCAACCGTTGGTAAGGTTGTGGTGTTATACGCCGCCATAGACAGGTTTGAAAATTGCTGGATTAAAGTTATTTCCGGGAAATCCGCTAAGATATTATGAAATGAAGCAGAACGGTCAATCTGGCTCAAATCGAGAAGCGGAACGTTTTTGAGGAAACCCTTAACCTGGTGTCTGGTTACTGTGCCAACTAAGGATGATTTGTCTAGGAAAGGAACTAATCCAAAAGTACCAAGCAGATCGGTTTTGTAACGTGATAATAATTTTTGAATACCACTAGTTTTTTATCAACCGGTCAGGACAGAATTCTTAGGGCATTTCACTGGCACCAGCATTTTTATATCTGCTTAGGATGGCACCGGCTATTGGGCGAGCACACGAAACGAATAACTCCAGGGATCAACGACCGACCAAATAAGGATGAAAGATATCCGCATTTTGAAATTCTACTATCATACTTAAGCTTTTAAAATTCTGAAGTACAAGTTCTAGCTTCTCAAAAGTAAATTATTCTTTGTTCGATACCCGATGGAAAATTCTTTCAAATATTGAAGGTAGCTCATGGCTGAAAGTCGAAGAATTAGAAGGTCCGATGCACGGCTTATTAGTCAATTCCAATCCCCCACGCGCACGAGTAGCCACTTGGCTGACCAGCTGCTACTTGCCGTGGGAATCCAGAGAAGGCATCATGCCTTGACCATTCCGAGAGTGAACTTCAAGTAAAATCTCTAATAATCCAGGATGGTTAACTAGGTGTTCACGCTGGACGATTTGAGAGCCATTATAGATGACATTCTCCGGACTCTCAAAGCGAGTATCATCAAGATTTTAGTGTTTTTTTTAACTTCATTTTTGTTGGCTTGGGCTCAAATTATCCTAATAGATTAATGGGCAGAATAATGTTGAATGTCTTTTAGAAGTTCAAAATATTCCACATTTTGAATATATAATTTGATTCGTTTCGTGCAAATCGTGCTCTTAATTATTTATTAAGCTAGGCTGTAAAACCCACTATTCTCTAGGTTTAGATCTGGCTTGCAATTTTAGGGAATTATAACTTTTATTTAGAAATGACAGAATTAACGGCCTGACGTGCAATTAACACTTTTCGATAATGGATTTCTCCATGCGTTGAATTCATGCTTGAGATATTTTGTGATTTTTATTGACGGTTCAGAAACTCGCAGCAAGAGGTGACAATCATCACAGAGTCGATTATCGAATTTGGCACTACCGCATTGCGAAATTTCTAAGAGAAATCACCTGTATTGTTTGATAAGAAAAATCAAATGATAATTTAGAGGAATGAAATAAACATTTTTCCCATCCAATTTTTATATATTTTTTTTATTGATAGATAGCCTGGAGTATCACATTCTTTCATTACAACCATGGTGAAAATGTATGGTTAACTTATAAATTTCTCCTGAATTATTAAAAATTGTATATTAGAAATTTACTACTAATATTTCTTTCAGCTAAATAAATCTAACTTACTTGATCCACACATGGATCAATTATTTCACTGAAATACGGTTTTATCATTTCAGAGTGCAGTACGAATTTCCTTGGGCTTTTTTAAATTATATATTTTTCCGCAGCAGATATCAGATCCGGAGCTAAATCCTTGGAGTTGTCGTTGATTATCGTTGTCGGATTTATCCGTAAAATACAATCAAGGATTCTTTCTACCACTTCTGCTTTTCAATTATTTATTTCGACTAGAGACCCTCTAGGGAAAGTTGGGACACGTGAAACTCTAGCACTCGACTAGGACCTCAAAATTTAATCTTTTTATTCTACTTAACAAATATTTATGAAGTTAAATACTTTGACGCTCTATAATGATACTTATTTTTTATGAATATAGAGTTAAAAGATATTTAGTTATAATATTTATTAATTGAAATGTAAAAATTAAATTTTAGAATTTAAATTTCAAATTTTTAGCATCTAAAAGTTTCTCAATCACCGCAATGGCATCAAAACGCAGATATGTATGGCAAGCGCAGTAGTGATTACTGTGTATTTTTAGGTTATGCCACACTACGTGTCAATCTAAAAATAAACACTACTTATAGTGTCTAAACCAAAGATAACTGCGTTCTGAGAGTAATGAATCACAGTAACATCTTTTTAATTCAGACAGAAATGTTGCAGCATGCCGTATGTTTGAATTTGCAATACTTTTAAACATTCGTGTACCAATTTATTGTGGAATATTTATTACAAAAGATCAGGGAAAATACATTGAAATTGAAAAGCGCTAGATGAGAAAGACTTCTGCATTTGTTTGGCCGTACCAATCAGAAATGATTCCTATGTGTCCCAACTCCCCCTAGATGATCTCTATCATGTTCAAGTTACTGGAATGGTTAAGATATTCTGTGTTAAATTCACCAAGTTCGAAGTGAATAGGTGGGCAAGATTAAAAGGTCTATTGAATTCATGGGTTTAACAGCTCCACCAACTAAGCGTATACCTATTCCTAATTTTAAGATACTTTAGGATATTTCAATGACTTGAGAAGATATCACTGACTTCTGGAGACTTCAAGTGACATCAGGTAAATTCATGTGGTGCTAAGTGAATCAAAATGACTTCAGACATTTCACAAGATATTATGATAATACAAGCGCTTTCAAATATATTCAATTGACGTTACGTATTTTAAAATACTTGACCTCGATTAAATTATTCATTTAGTATTTTACCTGATGAGAATCCTTGTTTACAACTACTGCGTCAAAACTATTCTCTATTATCCGGCGGTGACCTACTGGAACTTCCAGCATTTCGTCTCGAGTCAATTTGCAACTTTCGCCGCTTTCTATGTTCATTTTTGTCCGGTGTTGTCCTTTGGAACTATAAATTCCATTAAGACTATCACCAGGCTTCAATTGTTCAATTTGTTGTAGGATCGGCATGGGCACATAGACATGAGCTCTCAATCTCAGTACAAGTGATGAATCGGGATGAAAAGTGTATTTTCGAAATTCGAATTGTCGCTTCGGATTGCTCTTGGAAATAAGCCGAATAAATCCGAGTTTTTCAAGTCTATATCCAAACACCTCATAGTCAGAGATCATACCAACAGTAGGCCTGACAGAAGATATAGACCTTATCCTCAGAGGAGGCTCGTGCTCGGCAGGAGGCGACCTGGAACTGACACATGAAGGAGCTTCGTGCTCAGCAGAAGACGATCCTGACCTTTGCCCTTAGAGGAGGCTCGTGTTTGGCATGAGAATGTTGTATGCGAGGAAAAGAATAAGACAGAAGACGATGCGGGCGGGGTTTATAAAGTCTATTGCCTATTGAGTTACCGTCGGACTGTGAACTTATTTCTGAAAAGAGAAATAGAGGATTAATTTTTCTTTTAAAGAGCATACTTGTTTCATGGTATATATTCTGAATCTGGGATAGGAATATTGTTTTATTGGCAATTATTTAGTACAAAAGGCAATGCGTTTTTACGCATAAGTGTGGCGACAGTTTGGGAGACAAGTAAAACAAATAAATCGGAAATAAGTTAATCTGCATTTCTCTGTTTGTAATGCGATGTATATTTCTGTTTGGCTTTAAAGCTTACGATTCTCCGATTCATTGCGAGTTGATTATCAAATCGTTGGTGAACACCAGTTTAATATAATTTAGGTTACGTTGCGGACTCCTAGAGTTGGAATTTGAACGCACATGGTTGGGAGTGTGCGATCATTCATGGCTTGAAATTCACTAAACATGTACCTGCACAATTTGAAGTGTACCATGTATACAGGTTTAAATTTCAGCAGATACAGTTAGAAGTGTACCATCTGTGTACGCGCACAGTTAGGTGTGTTACAGCTATTTAAACCTTAATTTCATAATACATAGTTAGAATTGTTTTACCTGTGTATGCCCATAGTTGAAGAAATAACATCTGTGTACGTCTAAATTTCATCATGCATAGTTGGAAGTGTACCATCTGCGTACGCGCAAATTCAGGAGAGCACCATCTGTGTACATGCACGGATAGATCAATCCCAACTGCGCACGTCGGAAATCTGCCTTCGTAAGATTGCTCTGTGCAAAGAAGACACACACATAACAGACACATTTTGCAATCCGGCGGAAGAAATGCATAATAAATACGTTCTTATTGAGGAGAAACACAGATAGAGTTTAGAAAAAAATAGCAATTGGAATAGAAAGGGGATTAAATTGGACAAACTGTTATTTGTGGAGAGCTTAAAAATATTCTAAAAATAATCTGCCCGCTTCGCGGGCACATTTTCATCGGGCGCTACGCGCGGGGCTCGCTTCGCTCGCAAGTTTGAGCGCGCCTAGGGCGCGCGACTGTTCAATTTCGCGCTTCGCGCTCGGATATTTATCCTTTGCATTTGGAATGCTTGAAAAAAACTTTATCAAAAATATCTCTTTTAGATTGCAGTATATATACGCGTCTTCATATTCTGAATTGTCTACTTGATTAAGTATAGTCAAAGATTAAGTTTCTCAAAGCTCTGTAGGCTTTGAGGCTTTGATCACATTCTCATCGTGATACTCGCGCTACGCGCTTAATTTCCGACCGAAATAAAACAAAAAGTACGCCTCCTATCAAGAAGTGGTCCTTAACGAAATTGTAGATCTTTTTTAGGATAACAATTTTTGTTCATTTATCTTTTTTCGTATCCTACATAGTTTATCCACAAAATGGATTTTTTTATTTTTTATTATTTTTTGTGCAATAAAAATTCGAATTTTCGATTTTTGAAGAAAATCCAAAAAATTGTTTGTTCTTTTTAATGTTATAAATATCCGTACATAGAATTTTCAAATTAAAAAAAAAGTGGTCTCAAAATTTTTTTAAATGCGCTCACTTTTTGAATTTTAATAAAAAATGGCTGATTCACGAACTCGTCCTTTCTTTTAGGACCTAAAAAAGTGTGCCAAAGATGTATTTGAATAGTTCATTTATTCGAAAGTTATCGTGTTTATGGACGGACGGCCGGACGGACAGACAGGCAGACAGACGCCATCGTGAAAACCTGATTTTCGAATTCAGGGGTCTTCAAACGTAGAGATCCGTTGAAAAAGTGAAATGTCAACTTTCCGACAATTCTAATACTTTCTCCATCATAAATGATGAGAAAGTAATAATGATAGATGTATTATATTATTACCAGTAAATTCAAGTATAGCCGCTAAGAATAAAACCGGAGAATAAACGATCTTCATCTCTTTGAATTTAAAGACAACCTGTAGTTACATCATTATCGGGCGAGGTTGTATTCGCATTGCTTTAACTAGTGATAACAAAAACGTATTATTTAGTAAGTTCTATAAAACTGACGTCACATTTTATATAATCTTGTGCGGCTTAGAGAAAGCCGATTTTTACATGCACCGCATCCAATTTTTCAACCAGAAAAGTGAAATTTTCAATTAAAATTATGCATTTCCAATCAAGAAACCCTATATATTGGGCCCCCTGATGAGTTCTACCGAGAAATGACGCCGCGTCCAGTATCAGAGTTTCACTGTAATTGAGTTTTCAAACAAATAGACATTTTTAAGGAAGATTAAAAATGTTTACAGAAAAACTGATTTTCAACAAAATACAAGAATTGTGAACTAAGAAAGACAAACTTTTCCTAGGAAAGAGTCTGAGGAATTACGAACAAAATATAAACGGTGTGACTTACTGGACGCTCCGAAAATGAATCCGGTCATCGAGTCAAAAATTTCAGTTTCTACAAGAAAAAGAGATGGCTACAAAAACACGTGCAAAATACCATTGGATCTGCATTGATGGTGGTGGGGTCCATTATTTGTACTTTTATCGTAGAGCAAGAGAGTTTCGAACCGACAACGATTTTTTAAAATCTCTTTGACTCTTTTAAGATTTTGTCGGATGTTTATTATAAAAATTCTGTCGCAAGAAGGGCGATGGTTACAGCTGGATTTAACAAATCGGTCAAAGAAATTTTTGATATCTTCAAGCTGGATGAATTCCTCTTTGGACGTGCTCTTGTGGACAAGCTCAAACAGGCCAAGGCGATTGACAGACTCAACGCGGATGCTAAGCAGCCTTCCACAAGAGGTACAATAAATACAAAAAACTGGGACCGTCGCCCGGGATGCTTTAGAAAGTCGAAGTGCCACAGAACAGGTTTCCCAATGCGAAGAAGAAATAGCAAATGTAAGTAAAGTTGCGGGACATTTAAAATACTTCGTTAAAGAATGGCGGAAGCTCACAAATAGTTCATTCGTTTTACAGTGTATTACTGGCTATAAGCATATTTTTCACACACCTGCCATTCAGTATAGAACATCTGTCACGAATACACCGAAACCGTGGTTATATTATCTCTCACTTACATCCTTTGCGCTTATATCCTTGCATAACTCTTATTTATATCCGCTTGGCACCCGCCACCTCGCAGTACCACGTGACAAACAAACCAATCGGAGCGCAGAGCGGCCATTTCCCCTTCCCAGAGATTCATATTAAACCTCGCGGGTTTAAATAAATTTATGGATCTACCTCATTTCAAAATGGAAGATCTAAGGGCAGCAAGGAATTTAGTTTATCAGGATTATTTTATGGATTCTCTAGACCTTACTGATGCTTTTTATCTCGTTCTGATTTCTAAGTCGTACAGGAAATCTTTAAGGTTTGAATTCCAAGGTGCACTATACCAATTTACTTGCTTACTTTACTTTTTGAGATTCCCATCAAGAGCAAATGCCATTAATTACAAAAAATTGTTCATTGTGAAAATCGCACTAGGAAGCCTCGCTAATAGTGTTTGGAATTGTAAAATCCTGCTCCGTATTAATAATAAAAGTGCAATAGAATGTATTGACAAAATGGGAGGAACGTGATTTCCTAAATTGCACGCTCTTGCTAAAGAAATTTGGCAATGGGCGGAATATCGAGATAATTTGTTATTCTCCTCTTACATTCCTTCCAAAGAAAATACTCAGGTGGACGCCTTGTCGTGGATAGATAATGACGAACGATAATGCGTTCCCTCCATTCGCAGTAATAATACAAGTTTAAAAAAAATTTAATCTGGAAATTCCAGTGGTATAATGGTGGTCCCAAATTGGCCGAATCAACCCTGGCTCCCTCTGTTTTACGAAATTTTAGAAGGAAACCTGCTCATTCTCAAGGCTAATCGTTCCTTATTATTATCTCTCTGCAGGAGGAAGATCCATTTCATATCAGATATTCTGGAAATAAGTATTACAGAACTTTAGAAACTTCTGCTCCAGGCAGATGTTGACTAAAAGTGGCATTGACACTACAGTGTTTTCTGGCCATTCAACCCGTCACGCCGCGATAACAATTTCGCTAAAGCTATTATGTCTAGAATTTGAGTAGTATATTTTTATATCAACTACACCATTTTTTAATGATGTATACGAACATTTTTTGTACTTTCTTTCTTTCATACAAATGTCTACTGCGTTTTTGTTTTAACCTTGATTTTGTGTACATCGTGAAACGTACTTGAATTATGTTCGAAGAATCGAAATTATATGAGAGCCTCGTTCGAAGAGATTATACTTCCTCCCCTTGTATGCAAATCTATTGGGGAATAAAATGTTCTTTTTTAACCACCCACTTCACAGCCTGCTCATAAGGTCAATTTTTTTCTTTGAGTACATTGCTTACCTCTAAACATGGATCAAGTCCAGGCAGAGCATAATCTAAGCAAATTTCAGAACTGCACGGCCCAACCTTTAGACTTAGGACAACTACATGGTAAAATAAGTATAATCTCTTCGAATGAGGCTCTCATGTAATTTCGATCGAATTTCACGATATAAAGGCTGTACTTTGATCGAACAATTATTCCCTAGTTTATTCCTCGTACAGTAAAATCTGAAAATTATCACCTCGATCATCACATAATATTATGGGCTCCTATTATCTGCTTGTACATACTTTCAAAGAACGCAAAAAACAAATTAAATCAACGATTGAATCAACTTCCACTTGAAATAATTCAACGTTAAAAACACAAATTTTCGATTCACAATCATCGAAATTGCGTGCAAAGAAGCTCAGTTGCTACAAACCACGTTGAGAAAATGTAAACATAACGTCACCCGTTCGTAGTGATCTCGTGTTACCCGACCGATGGCGAAAAAGGACGACATTATCCGAAGTCTACTTCGTTCGCTCAGAACTAAGCGAGCTTGTTCTCACTAATTGTCACTAACTCACACTGACTGCAGCATTATCATACGTTATGCAACGCTATTCACGTTATTTCATCTTACTCTGTAGCACTGTGCTACACTGATTCTTTCTTAACGTAACTTTCTTAGCTTTCTTAACAGCTTAAAAATGATTTCATACGGTAAATACGAGAGTAAACAGCCCCTCGGGGAGGTTTGACGCTGACGATGTTGGTTTTATGCAGTTTCCCCTTTGTCTGAACAAATGCGCAGTCGAATGCAAGCACTTATTTTTCAAATACGGCTGCGGGCGCTAAAGGGGTTTAGATACTATATGATCAAATACGTCAGGCATTGTCTGAAGGTTTATTAAGAGGTGGGTTATTTGGGGCAACTGAGGGTCCGGATAAAATTAGGGAACGAGCGCTCGGAAAACGCATAAAAGAATTGTTCAAACAGCTTGTGGGATCCAAATTTAAAAAAATTAATTTAAAAAATACAGGTTTATAGATAATACCAAGACAGAACTTTTTCCTTTTTAATGTTTTTCTTTCCGATGTATATTTTTAATAAAAAATTGAAAAACGGATAAAAAAATGTCGCCAAATTTAATTATATTTTAAAACATAAATCGTCTCCACTCAGACAAGTATTATTGAAACTGTTTAAAATTTGGTATACATGCACACTATACCCTAGCGATGCCTAAAAATAAAGAAGAAACATAAAAATTCTAATTGTTTTTAGTAATTTCTAGCATCGGCGAAGAAAAGTATCGAGTGAACTTTAGAGTTGAAACAACTTCCCGTGACAAATTTGTTCCTTGCTATTGAAGAAAGATTTCTGGAAATTTTTAGATTAATTAATTGAAAATTGGCAGAAAGGTCCATTTTGTAAAAAAGCTCACGGCGCCGTCTACGATTGCATCATTAACAGATTCAAGCGTTTCGCAACGTTAAGGCGCTTCCTCCGTCTTGAAAATCAGCCCATGTATTACTCTGACAAGTTTTTCTCCTAAAATTCTGAATTGCATGATTTAATATTTCAACCACAGACTATAAATGCCATCATGAGTGTACTCATGGCCAACATAGTTCTTGGGCCTCGGGCTAAATATGAAACAGCGGGCGTTCTAGTGTTATTTTTTCGACGATACTTAAAAAATCGTAAAACAAGGGTCGAGCCGAGAATTTAGATTCTCTATTGTTAGAGATTACACTCAGTTTAAAGAAATTAGAAATGAACAAATATTAAGGAATTTAATATTAATATTCTGCATTCGGTTTATTACATAACGATAAGACGATTAAAAAAGAAAGAAGAATATCGGTTAATCCGTTAAATTTCTGGAAATACCTTTTTTCTCTCTTCTCCGATTGTGCGTCAAAAAATACTGAAAGAAAAAGATGCTGTACCCAAAATTGGAAACTGTTGAATCAGAAAAGTATGGAATTCACATTTATTTTATTTTCATTTTCTCATTCATTCCATTTATTCATTTATTTATTCGAAAAATTAAAATATTATTCATAGAAAGCAGAGGAGCCTTCTTTTTTGTGGTGGGGACCTAGCCATAGAATTATAAAATGAAATGGCATGAATGTATATTGTATACAATGAATAGATGAAACATCTTTTAATTGTTTAAGCGAATATAACTTGTTTAAATTATTACTTTCTGAAAAATACTTTTTAAATAGTATTTTCTGAGTTAAATATAATGTGCAATGATTTCGAGGACTAGTAAACTCTCCTAAAATCTTAATGTTATTGTTTAAACAATTAGTTGTTTTTTTCCTTTAAATTTCTGTCAAATTAAATATGGATGGTTGACATCAAGAAAACAACGTCAACAACAAATAGACAACAATAACATCAACAGAAAGTTGCTTAAGTTTAACAATGTAGAACAAGTGGACATCTCTGCCTCACTTTTTAGAAATTTTAAAAATAAACAAAAAATAATTTTTTAAATAATTACATAATGTTTCAAAAACAATTTTCTACTCCAAAGAATGACAAACAATAATAATAAAATAATAATAAATAATAAAATAATTAATAATAATAAATAAATAATCAATAATAAAATACGAATCTTTTCTACATTTTTTGGGATTAAATAATTGTTTAAATCATTTGAATTTGCTTAAACCATTAAAAATTTTTTTTATCATGGAAAATTCCATACTATTCCGAACTAACAATATCCAATTTTTGGCGCATGATCTTTTTCAGGTTTTTTGTCGTGGAATCGGAGAAGAGAGAATGCACGTATATCCGTTATTTTTACGGGCCATATTTCTAACTTCCTTGTATTTTCTTCTGTCTTTCCATAAATACCACACTAAATCAACATTAGGGTGTTATTGGAGTGTTTTTTAGCGACGATACTTTTAACTTTAAAGTTTAAACCGTTTAAACATCGTAAACCCAGGATTGAGCCAGAGATTTAGATTGAATGCCTGTCATGCCTCAATCAACTATCCTATTGTAAGAGATTAAGGATGGTTGAGAGAAATTAAAAATAATTAAAATATTAAGAAATTTAATTTTAATATTCTGCATTACGTTCATTACATAACGACGAGACGATTAAAAAAAAGATGAAAGAATATCGGTTAATCCGTTCAAGTTCTGTTGAGAGTTTTGGTAATTTTTCATCAGATTGCATATAATCAAAAATATTATTATTAATTAATTAATCAATATATATATATATATATATATAATGTATAATTAAAAATTATTGATTACTTGATATAATTTAAAAAAATTATATAATTAATTAATGATAATTAAAATGTAATTGAGCAATGTTTTGCCTAATTTCAGTGATTGTAAGAGGTGATCATTATTGAAGGGTGACTCATTGTGATCTTTATCGAAAGAGAGAAGCAAATTCTTCCTAGACATGAATCATAGCTATTCATATTTTTTTCTGTCTTTTTTGTTGAATCTTTATTTGTTTAAAATACGACTGCTTGCGTCGCAATAAATGTGTTGTTTTGGTCAGAATTGAGGAACTGTTTTCATTGATTTGTTTTTCATTTGAAAAATTAAAATATTATTCACAGAAGCGAGAGAGCCTACTTTTTCGAGGTGGGCATCGAACTATACAATTATAATATTAAATGGCACAATGTGTACTGTTTATACCATGTTAAAATTTTACATAAATTAGAAATATATAAACAAAATTCATACACGATCATGGATAACAATGAACAATAAATTCAGGTATAAAATGGATATTGCCAAACATTTCACGAAGCTTGATTTCATAAATAATTCACAAACATTTCAAAATTTCTGTAAAGATGTCTGGAAAATTTCAAACATTGCACAAACATTTTAATAATTGCCGAAAGATTTCACAAAAATTAGAAGGATTCCGCAAAGATTTCTAATCGATTTACAAGATTTCGATGATTTTCCAACGACTTCAAAAACCAATTTTGTCTCTAGCTCAGTGTTCAGAAATTTGGAAAATAGACACTAAATAATTACTTAAATGATGATATAATGTTTTTGGAAAAATGTACCACTCCAAAGAATGACCAATCATTACATTTCAATCAGAAAATATGATTCTTTGTTACATTTTGTTGGGATTAAATTATTGTTTAAATAATTTACATTTCTGTAAACAGTTAAAAATTCTTTAAAAAGTAATGGGAAATATCCAAATTGTCCACCAGTAATTATTTGTATGAAAAAGACGACGAATATTTACTAAAAATTAACAATAATTAACGTAAAAATGTACTTTTTTATTTTTGGCTCATATTTGGGGCGCTAGGGGGGGGGGGTGTTTGAAATAAAATTTATTAGTATGGATTTATGTCGCAAAAACTCCATCTTGTAAATCGATTGGAAATATATTAATAATTTTTATTAAATTTTAACATAATATAAACAGTACACATTGTACCATTTAATTTTATAATTCTTTGGCTAGGTCCCCACCTCAAAAAAGAAGGCTCCTCCGCTTTCTGTGCAAAATATTTTAATTTTTCGAATGAAAAGCAATGAAATTGAACCACATGATATGAATCTTGAAGCAGAAAATTTAATCGATTCTGACTAAGAGCAAATTCAGTTTGACGCAAGCAGTTGTATTTGAAACAAATAAAGATTCAAGAAAAAAGATAGGAAAATTATGATTGTCTACGATTGCAGAGTTTGAATTGAAAATTGTCACCATGAAATCAAAATAATGAAATGGATGAATTAATGAACAAATGAAATGAATGAGAAAATGAAAATAAAATGAATGTGAATTCCATACATTTCCGATTCAACAGTTTCCAATTTTGGGTGCAGTATCTTTTTCTTTCCGTATTTTCTGCCGTATAATCGGAGAAGAGAGAAAAAAAGTATATCTAGAAATAGGGTTGTTTCCAAAATCAGATATCATTTCTCCAAGAAATGGATCTTATAGTATATAAAATTCTAATTATAAAAACGCCCATAAAGTATTTTTTTACATATTGTTTACTATTTTTAATTTAATGTTAAAATATTAATTATCTATCACGACATAGATTGGAGGGCCCCTTTGACCCTTCGTCAGTGATTCTCAAATATCGTTTTCTGTGTCGATGTTTTCTTTTGGTTATGGGCACATCGAAAATGGAACTCGAAAATATTGTTTGAAAAACATTATAAGCATTGGAAAAACATTTAAAACTAAAACTTTTGTACAAAGGTTTCATTTAAAAAGTACTTAAATGTAGTCATGTTTACTGAAACAATTAGTAAATATGTACGATTTTGAAATGTTTTAATAATTGCACGTACTGTTTTCCTTCAACAGACTACTGACTCTTAAACAAAATATTACAACAGGGTAACTTTTTTGTCACATAATCCTTAACAAATAAAGTTTTCAAATAAAAATAGTCAAAATTCATAGCAGACCGTGGCCTAACCTCTTTATCATGAGTTTCGCATAGTGACATTGATAGATAATTATGAGAACCACTGAGACACGTGACAAACACGTGACACCAATTTGAATAACTTTTTTACCGCCTTCAAATTTTAATGATGTTTTTCTGCTGAACGAGACAAAAGAAAAAAAATTATAACGCATCTTCGATTCAAATTAAAATTATATATTGAAAAATTATTTTATCTAAAATCTCGAAACAACCCTATTGAATGGATTAACTGATTTTATTCTTTCTTTTTTTAATCATCTCATCGTTATGTAAGGAACCGAATGCAGAATATTAAAATTAAATTCCTTAATATTTGCTCATTTCAAATTTCTTTAAACCTCGCGGAGGGGCTGTTTACTCTCGTATTTAAAGCCTACGCTGGCCCCCCAATTCATATAACATTTGTGCTTCGCAAGTTGTTCCACCCTTTCTTTTGTTTTCTCTTCTTTAAGGCCATGTGATGAGTGTAACAGCTGATCAAGTCAGCCCTAAGATCAATATTTTTCACCAATATTGAAAAATAAAAGTTTAAATAACGCGGAAATTTTTTTCGGGAAATGTTAATAAATATTAAAGGATCGTTTGTGGCCTTGCAAATAGTTGGAGGAAGAAAAAAGTTTATTTATGCAAATAATGATTATCGACGGACACATTTAGGTTTTACAGTAGAAGTTTGACTTTTAACTTTCTCTGATAGTAATCATGCAATCTGTTTTACCCACAGACCCCTAGAAGTTCGAAGTTGTCTACTCGCTGCGCTAGTGCTGCTTTGACACAGCTGATACCAGACTGATATGTATGTCAGACCAAATATGTTTATTTGCATTTCAAGTGCAAACATTAGTTTTTGCATTATTGGTGCATAATGTTCGTGAGCGATTTTTGTTGTTTTGTCCCACTTTGATAAATATAAACCTCATAAATAGCCCATTAACAACAGTGCAAATTGCTTGCAGGGTTCGATTTTGACAGCACGGTCGGTATTTCTCCAAAATAGAAATTAAAAAAAAACTTTCTCACTATTCTAATTATTTAGGACCAGAGGCAAATTCTTGCATGCCTTTTATTTATTGTGCCAAAGTTTTAACACGATATCTCATTCCGTGTGGACGTAAGTTAGGAAAGAAAACTTCCACTGGTATTTTCTTCAAAAAAAAAATGTTCTCAAAATTTCCACCGGAACAAAGCAGAGACATGGACTTTATTACCTCCTTTTTCTTT
>NC_046657.1:73891179-73892245 GCF_010883055.1 Belonocnema kinseyi | reverse complement strand
ACCGGAACAAAGCAGAGACATGGACTTTATTACCTCCTTTTTCTTTTCTCAAACTTTCAGAGCGATACCTCATTTCGTTTAGACGTAAGTTGGGAAAGAAAAATCGAAGACCAGGTCTGGTCACGTGATCCTGTCGTCACATAGCCTTAATAATAAAGAACATGAACAACCATCTAGTGTCTTTGTTTTAAAATTTTTACTGTGAAAAAGGGTTTGGTGTCCCAAATTGTTTTGGACTGAGCACATCCTTCCTCGATTTATTAGATTAAATTGCATATTATATTTTTTGTTCTGTCACTGTAAAACAATATAATTAGAAATTTCTAGTTATTTTTAAGTTTTTGAATTATTTTAGAACTTAAAGTAGACCGTAAAATGCTTCGCGACGAAAAAAAGTGAAAGAGAAATGTGACAAAAGATTGCAGGAACAAGGTAATGGAACAATTATATCTTAATTACATTTACAATATTTCAATTAATAAAATTGTTGGTATATATAGATGTTAAATCATTCAATAAATTCTAAAATTTTGGTTACACGTGTAAATAAAAGTTCGTTAATGGACCCCGCACGTAAAAGTGACAGTTTTGATTGTTGCTAAAGAAGCGTTTCCTATAAGGGAGGAGTGGGATGATCTCAATTTTTTAAAATTTGCTAGCTGTCATGTCCCTGAATTTGATGCTTAGAAGTTCCGCAAACCCAGTGAAGCTTAATACTAGGCAGTCTGATAAGTCCCTGAAAAATGAAACACGGAGACGATTTTTTGGCCAAAATCGGTTTTATTTTGCAACATACTCTCCTTTTAGGTCGATACAGCGAGTCCAACGATTTTCTAACTTTTTGATACCGTCCGAAAAGTACTCGATCGGGAGGTCTCCAAACTACTCCTCAGTTTCAGCTATGAGCTCCTCATTTGAGTAAAACCGCTTACCGGTGAGCCATCTCTTCAGGTTAGGGAACAAGTAATAGTCGCTGGGGGCCAGGTCTAGTGAATACAGTGGCTGAGGAACCAATTCGAAGCCGATTTCATGCAATTTTGCTTGTGCAACTAAGCATGAATGAACA
>NC_046657.1:73881285-73891079 GCF_010883055.1 Belonocnema kinseyi | reverse complement strand
GTCGAACTTAATTGGATTTTTTAAAAAAGACTTGATTGGTCAATCAAGTTCGACCAGTCCCCACGGTGGGGCGCTCTGGCTAATCACAGGCATCGTAGAAAGTATACCTAAGAACATCATGACCTGATTTCTCAGTTTCAGGTCAGCCCTGAAGATGTGAACTGCAATGTTCACGAAACGTCGGCAAACAATTCGTAGTTTTTTACACGAGTGAAACCCGAAATATCTCTTTTTATCAATTTTCAGGTACTTGTCAGACTGCCTAGTATGTACATCTCATATGAAAAAAGATGGTTTTGTAATAGGGTTGTGTCCAAAGTCAGATACATTTTTCCAATAAATGGATCTTATAGTATACAAAATTCTAATTTTAAAAATGTACATTAAATATTTTTCATATAATGCTTACTATTTTTAATTTAGTGTTGAAATATGCATTTTCTATCACGATGTCGATTGAAGGGCCCTTTTGATGTCAAAGGGTCGGATTTTCCACAAAATACAGCCCATGTGTCAGTGATTCTCAAATACCTTTTTCTGTGCCGAAGTTTTATTTTTGTTATCTGTACATCGAAAATAGGAGTCGCAAAATATTGGTTGAAAAACATTATAAACATTGGCAAAACATTTTAAACAAAAACTTTGGTATAAAGAATTCATTTAAAAAGTACTTAAATGCGTTTGAAGTG
This sequence comes from Belonocnema kinseyi, assembly GCF_010883055.1. Taxonomy (NCBI): domain Eukaryota; kingdom Metazoa; phylum Arthropoda; class Insecta; order Hymenoptera; family Cynipidae; genus Belonocnema; species Belonocnema kinseyi. The sequence goes on along the minus strand of NC_046657.1, from coordinate 73,890,390 downwards.
TAGCAGTCAACAGGCTTTATACGTCTTATATTGTTTAAGACTTTCTACCTTTAAAAGAAAAACTATTGCGATTATTCCGTGACTTTCTACAGGAAATTTTAACGTAGAATTCGAATTTCAACAATTTAAAAGTCGATTTTGCTGTTTTTTCGAGTTTTTTAAGAAGGAACCGAATGGGCACCCAATAGGGTGTTTACCGGTACCTAGTAGAGGCACCATTCGGTTCCTTCGGTCCGCCAGGGTTAAATCAAAACCACATCGTCACATTGATAGAATATTATGAGAACCTCTGAGTCACGTGACGCCCACGTGACAACAACTTGAATAAGTGTCAAATTAAAATTATTTCTTGAAAAAAAGATCCTACTCCATCTTTATTCCATTGGGAATCGAACCACAAAACTTCTGATTTCCGGTCAGGTGCTTTTCCAATTAAGCTATTAGAGGGATCAGAATAAGAACTCTTAATTCAAGAACATAACGCTAATTTTTAGCTAGGTGTTAATGGTACAAGTAATTATTTAAAATTAAAAAATTTAAAATAATTGAATAAGTGTTTTATCGCCTTCAATTTTTAATAATTTTTTTCTGTTGAACGACTTAGCATACAAAAAAATTATAACGCATTTTCTGTTCGGATTGAAATTATGTATTAAAAATTATTTCATCTAAAATCTCGAAACAACCCTATTTGTGGACTGAATCATTAATACTAGGGATATCAAGTTGTCCTTTGAAATTTCTCTTCACAATTAGTTATAGAATTTGAATAAAAAGTTACTTTTAGAGCCTCATTATCATAAACCTGTTTTGATATGTTTAATAAAAACCCTCATAAGTGAAAAATCGGATTTTGCGAGTTTTTGGCGATAATTTTTAAGTTTTTTGTTCTTTGTTCAAGTAAAAATTGTTTGTAATATACAAAATATTAATTTATGATGCTAATGAGATAATTAAACAAATTTATAAACAATGAATTGTTATTTATAGAAATTTTCTCTTAGAATAGGAGTAGAAAGTCGTGGGTTTTTTCTAAAAAGTTTTAACTTATTTTTAACTTTTCAGCTAAAGTGAGGTAAAAATTATTCAGAGTTATCAAAATAATATTCAAAACAGTTTATTATTATTCAAAACTGTCTTCTCTTAGAATAATGCTACAAAGTTTCGTGTTTTTCTCAATTTTCCAACTTTTTTAATCCTTTCAGTTTACGTGAGGTAATAATTAATTCATATTAATCAAATAATTGCTTAAATAATTTATTACAGTTTACGACTGTCTTCGCTTAGAATAATGCTACAAAATGGCGGGTTTTTTTGAATTATCCAATTTTTTGTCAATTTTTCAGTTTACGTTAGATAATAATTCATTCATATTAATAAAATATTTGTTTAAACTTTCTATTATTCTTCATAACTTTCTTTTTTTTCTTAAATAAAAACTAAAAAATTATTAATTTATCTCTTACTTCACACTTGACTTTATAGCAATCAATTATTTTGTTGAGACCGGTTTGGTTTTTGTTGTTTATGCGTATTATCAATGACATTTTTTCCTTCTCAGGGAATGGGGAAAGGGGGGCTTATAATAAAAAGTGTGTCCTCACTCATATCAGGGTCTGTAATCAACTTCATGTTATATTTTAGAACAAAATTTTTACAGGTTATTTACTGACTTATTATTTGTTCATAACTAAACAAATTTCAAAATGTTTCGAAAAATTCAACTTTCTACAATTATTCAGAAAGCAGATAGTTATAAACAATAATGAATTGACTAAAGAAGTATGTATGTTAACTTTTATTATATACTATCTTACTTTAAGGAAAAAGATCAAAGAAGTTTGAAAATTTGAGACCAAACCGCAACTTTGTAGCATTGTTCTAAGAAAAATTGTTCTAAATGATATTAAATTTTTTAAATAATTACTTTTTGTTAAATTCAATTAAATATTTCCTTGCTGTACCTAACAAGTTAAAAATAAGTTGAAAAACTAATCAAAAATCGCGACTTTCTACCTCTATTCGAATAACAAAAAGTGTCTATTTAAAAAATTATTCTTGTTTTGCCAGTCCCATTCTCAATATTGCTTGTAAAATTTTTTTCCTTTAAATTCGCGATATAAATAAACGAAGATTAAAAACCGTACAAAAGAAAATTTTAAGTAATGACTTTCTTGCAGATAATAGAGAAAAGCATAGTAATCACGCAGTGAAAATAACTGATAATCTAAAAACATTAATTCAGAAACATTGTGAAAGCTTACCTTACACAGATCACACTACACTCACGCAGATTCAGATATAAATTATTTTGATTCCTCAGATTTAACTCTTCGTGAGTTACACAACTTGTTTTTGGATTATCATGCGGCAAATACTAATAATTTGGAAGTTCCAATAGATGAGTCTACATATTCCAAATACACCAAACTCTCGCTTTGAGTCACCCCGTTTTCAGCCAACTTCTCATTTAAATTTCCGCGAACAGACGTTTGCAATATTTGTTTTGCATATGAATCAAAAGAAATCAAAATCCAAGATTTGTTAGATCATAAAAAACGAGTAGAAGAATATAAGAAGTTAAAAACAAAAATGTTACAAAACAACAATGTCTTCCATCTCGAATTCGATTTTGCTCAGAATCTTCCGCTCCCGAAAATTCCTGTCAATTTACAGGTTTTTTTGTCGCTTTTTCTGGCTTTATATATTCAACGTACACACATATGGAAATTCAAATAGCTATATATTTTATTTTTTAGAAGAAACGTTGAAAAAGGCGTAAACACGGTTCGTAACTTAGTCCAAACTGCCATACATTTAAGAACTAGGGCTGAACGACTTCAGGTATTCCTGAAAATAATAAATATTGAATGATATTTGATTAGATATAACAATTTAAATTTTTGTAAACAAATTAGATAAACAAATTAAAAATTTTGGCCCTTTCGCATAAAATTTTTGTTTGCACTGGAAATCTTTTAAGCTATTGGACGAATGACTGCTAGTTACAAAATATTAGAAAAGTTAACAATAAACACTGTTATTAACAATTCTTGTGACAAAATATTTAAACTTAAGGTTTTATCAAATTTAAATTTTCGTTAATGGTCAAGTGGTGGGTAATTGTCAAAAGATTTTGTATCGAGTGAATCTTAGCTTGCAGTGTTATGATTCATTTCCAATCTATTAAGATTGAAAATCCGACTTCATTCAAGTGAAACTGCCAACATTGGGAAATTTGTTATATAAATAGTTTATAAACATGTAAGTTGTTATATTCCACTAAATATGATCAAAGATACATTTTTTTAGGATCATGCGTAGCCATTGTAGTGATTAAAGAAAATAAAAATATTGATAAAACCTTACATTTGGATATTTTGTCACGAGAATTATTTATAACAATGGTTATTGTTAACTTGTCAAATATTTTTGTGACTAGCAGTTATTCGCCCCAAAGCTTAAAACATTTTCAGTGTAAAAAAAAAATTCTATGCGAAAGGACCAAAATTTTGAATTTGTTTATCTAATGCGTTTACAAAAATTTAAATTGTTATATTTTATCAAATATTATTAAATATTTATTGTTTTAAGAAATACCTGAAGTCTTTCTGGCGCTTGAAGGAAATAATCATTTGAAAAATCTCAAATTCTAATATTTTGACACAAGAATTGTTTATAACAATTGTTATTATAAACTTTTAAATTATTTTTGTTGTTAAATATCATTTCTACATTAATGTGAAGTTCTTTTAGCAACACAAAAATTTTACCGATAATAAGACTATTTGTTAATTCCTTTATCAAATTTGTTTGCAACAAATAAATGGAATGATAAGCAAATTAATTCTATTTTATGAGTCCCTAAACATTAATTTAAGACAATATAAAGTTTTCCTGATCAGTTATTAAAGCGTAACAAATTTTTATGTACAAAATTTCAGTTTTTTCATACTTTAAGTAGAAAAATTATGAATAAACAAATAGAGAGGACAAAAGTTCGGAGCGTGAAGCTGAAAGAAAAAAGTGAATTTCCTCCTACTGTGCGTCATGAGTACGGTACGTTTCTTTATAGAGTTTAATACTTTATAGTCTATTCATTTTAGAAATGAAGTTTGCAATAAAATAATTAACTATTTAATTCAAAATCTCCATTAAAGTAAAAATGTTTAAAAAAAGTTCGAACTGCTTTCAAAATGTATCTCAAAATTTAATGGAAAAGACAGACCTACTTTTTGTGCCCCATCTGTTGGATTAGTTTAACCGACAATTCCCCTCCGGAATGTAAGAAAACAGAAAAGTGGGACGATGCATGGGGCTGCTGCTAAGTAATAATCTGGTCAGAAAAAGTGACTAAATTTGTGATATAAAATAAAAAGGTTTAGAAAAAATGAAGAGAGTATCTAATTTGATTTTTCCTGTGTTAAAACGTTTTAAAAAATGTATGATAAATGATCAGAAATGATGATAAACAGCTGTAAGAATGTTTTTTTTTTATAATCAAGGAATAAATAACTTGCAAAGCACAAATTTTCAGTTATTTGCTAATTCACTGGAAACAGCAAAATGTCCAAAAATGTAAGGAAGTCCATTTTCTATGAGTTGGGGGCAAGCGTAGGTTTTTTAAATGTTTAACTTTGAAAAGGCTGAGTACTTTATTATATCATATAACTCGAAAAACGCGCTTACCGCCAGATTTCCATTTTTATTAAATTATTACTAAACAATTGGTATTTTTAACTTTTTTCTGTATTTTTGAGTCACCTTTAGGGTATAATGCGTATGTGTACCAAATTTCAAACAGTTTTAATATCATTTGTCTGAGTGGAGACGATTTATGTTTTGAATTATAATTGAATTTGGCCTTGTATTTGTTTTTATTTGATTTTTTGAACTTCAAACTTTGGATACGATAAGACGTTTGGATAATACTTTCACGTTATTTCGAGTGCACGTCCCTTTATTCTATTCGAACCCTCAATTGTGACGTACTTGGGTTTGACTTAGAAGGATGGTGTCTGTGGATGTCCTGTGAAAAAGGGAATTGAAGTAGACTTACATTGTTTTAGAGGTTTAAGGTTGGCCAAGAAGGACGGAAAATAATGTTTATTGTATTCTAATCTGCTGATCTGAATAAATTGCAAAAAAGGTTTCTTCATTTTCAGCACTCGCGTGGCACCTTTTTCTATCTCTTCTTGATCCAAAGAGCTTGTGACTTTGACCATATCTAAAATTATTTAAAATAATTTCAATGGTTTCTCTCGTCAATTTTTTGGACAGCAGATTGCAATTTACGGTGGAGAAGAAAGCAAATAATTCAACCCGTTTTTTTCACTATGAAATTAACAAAGTGTTAACACATTATAATATAAAAGTCACTACGTTCAATCGGACTAACTCCCAATTGCTGCGAATTATGCGGTTACGTTGATAGTATCCCGCAGTGATACCAAAAATTGGCCTTTCTAAAATACAGGCCATGGTTCAGCTGGAGATAGCAATGTGATCGAACTAAGTTGATGACCAGACAACGGCCCCTAAAAAATGCAAGAGCATCCTTTTAAATGGTCCGACATCCCCAGGATCCACATCCTTACCCGTCCACAAGGAAGCTCACCGGCGCCAAGGGGATACATGTTGAAGTTATATGAACGTTAGATCAGTATGCACACGGAATATGCTCATAGAACGCTACAGTATTTACGAGAACAGGTATCCTTCTTACGCCGAAAGTAAATGAAGCTTTTTATCAGGAAGAGGAAGAGTAAAATCCTCTAGCGAACATACCACCCGTTCCAGCAAGACCCCATTTTCAGAGAACCGATAAAGCTAAAATGAGAACTAGAAGATCGAAAACCCACCAAACATTCTTTCTCAGGATGGACAAATTAGCTGAAGCGAATACTGCTCTTTCTATTTTGCTCCTCGAAGATGTTAATGTTTAGACGCTAAACTGTGTAGTTTACTTGAAGGTGGTCTTTCTGCGTCGCCTTATTTAAACTCGCGATCGTATTTGACAGCTTCAGTTTGAAATTAAAACGGGATAATGAGATGCACCAAACGTTCAATGCGTGATTTTCAACATAAAATCTAATAAAAAATTTACTCCAAAAGAATGAGTACACTTGCTCAAAACATAAAGAAAGTACGCAACAGTCTGAATGGAAATAAATTGAAGATTATACTTCTTTAATATAATTGCACTAGACGCAACAAATAAGAGCTCTTTCCATAGCCAAACAGCGTCTTGAATGACGGGTAAAGTGCATTCAACATAATCCCGCCATTTCTACTCATGCTTCCCGTCTGGTAACTTTTGCCAAGTTAACGGTTGCAACATCCAGAGAAGGAGTGTCTTCCAAAATCTGCTAAGGAAGTAAAGAAAATTATCGTTAGAACTTGTCAATACCAGGGCCAGATAAAATCAACAACTTTTGGTGGAAGAAGTTCACTTCTGCGCACCAACTACTGGCTCGTATACTTGCTACTTTCTCAAACAGATAACAACCCGTTCCGAAGTGGTTACTGCAAAAATCAAGGTACGCATCCCTAAGAGCAGGGATTCGTTAACACAAATAACTCTACTGCCGTGATTTGAGAAAACATGGTTAACTGCAAAAAATCGAAAAATGAGTTTTTTATATCGTTGGAATCGTGAAGAAAAGATACACTTGACTATTAAAATAATTTTTTCAAATTGTTAATAACTTTTAGAATCATGGACAGCTGAATACGTCACAGAAAAATTCGAGAAAAAGCCGCAACGGGTACTTGCGGACTTTACTTAATTATCGGGCGGTGATCTTGAGCCTTCGTGATTTCGAAGAGGTCCGTACATGCTTACACCGTTCTCCGGAATCATGGAACCTCAAAAAAAAAGTCTGTGATTCGAGAAACGCCATAACTGCATTTATTTTTAGCTGCAAAATTCTTTTGTTGTGAACGGCATTTTCTCATATCACGACAGGCCTATTTATTAGGTCCGTGATACGAAGAGAGCCGTAAGTGCCCGTTACCGCTTTTTCCGAATATCAGCATCACAATTAACACCGTTAACTGCATTTTAGATAATTAATTAACATTTTTTAAAATTTTTGTTGCAAAAATGAAAAGTTTATATGCAAATTAGTGAAGAAAAACAAAAAAAACTGTAGAAAATGAATTAGAATCCGCGATACACGCGAGCAAAGATTGGAACAGTTTTCGTTGATCTTTTTGACTTCGTTCATTTTGCAGTTAACGGTGTTTTCACAAATCACGGCAGTATAGGTGCATAGCTGGTTCAAAAACCATCTACAAGCTGTTCACTGGAATTCTCGAAAAGAGGACATTAACAATTATCGAGCGGGTATGGAGTTCAATAGTCGAACAACGTGGATACAAGAGAGGGCAGGCTTCACGAACCATGAGCTGGTTATAAAGCTCCGTGAGAGCCTGGAGGTGCACCCAAAACTAGTAGGAGGCGCCTTCACCTGATGATGAGGATGTTCAACTTATAGGAGTAAACATCATTAAAGATATTGGTAATGGACACATATGCATATCTTCGAATATCGCAAGCGGAAACTAAACATGTACGTGTTAGATTTTAACTAGTGATATTTCAGTGGAATTCAGTGAAATTTCACAGGTTTATTTTAGGAGACTAATCAGACGGAATGAGCTCGAGTTATATCGCAGATTCCGACTGGACTTAGCTTTCATTGCGAATAAGACCGTGCTTTGGAAACAGATTTCGCATTTAGCATTTAGGCATTTAGGCCGATTTTAGAAAAAGATTTGAAATTTTTTTTATATAAGAAAAATTATATTATAAATTTAAATCTTTGAAAGCTGCGGTGTCAGGTTATGTTGTTCTTCTGTATACTATCTGCGATGCTTATGATTGGCCAGAGCGCCCCACCATGAAGGCTAGTCGAGCTAGTCAATTTTTTTTTAACCTGGTAGGAAGGAAAGCCAAATCGGATTGGTATTATAAACGTCCCAATGAACGTTATTAGGATGTTTTAAGATTTCGATAGCTTTTCTATGTTTTATTTAAAAAATATTGTGTGTTTTTACGATGAAGTTTTTTTGTAAAGTGAAATGTTATGTCCTGTTTCAATATGATACTCAGCTAGTGCTGATTGCGTGAAATGTTTTAACCTTACTTTACGCTAATTTTCCTTTATACGTTGGCTCACCGCTCCTCCGGCTTCTTCAATGTAGACTTCCCTACAAGAACAAGGGATTTTATATACTCCCGGATCACTGAAAGGTGCCTTTTTGTCTTTATGGTTTTTAGAAGTTTTCCTATATTCACAGATGGTTTAAATATGGTTTGGATGTTTTGTTTGTTGAGAATTCTTTCTATTTGTTCCGTGACACTTCGGATGTAGGGTAGGATGATGATCATTTTTCTTTCTCTCTCTTTACTAGGTTGTATTGACTTGTTCTTTTTTAGTGTGTTTTCTTATTGCTTTATCAATTTGTTTATACAATCGTTCTATATCAGAATTTGTTCAAAGTTTTATAATTCCTTTTTTAAATTATCTTTAACTGTTATGGAGACAGCTCTGTATACAAGGGAGTTGATGAACGATTGTTTTGTAGATGGGTGGTGGTGGGAGGAATCATGTAGGTATCTGGTTGTGTGGATGGGTTTTCTGTAAACTTTAAAGCCTAATCTGTATGAGGTCTTTTGCAAACTAGCTAGTACTTCCAAGAAAGGAAATTTTCCGTTGCTTTAAATTATCATGCTGAACTGAAGATTAGGATGTAATCGATTGATGAAGGCGAAAAAACATATTTATTTTATCTATTCCATGTTGACAGATGACAAAAGTGTCTTCAACATAACGGAACCAAAATTCCGGTTCAAGCTTGGATTGGTTGAAGATTTTGGTTTCTAGATGTAGAATCAAAGATGTGGGCTTTAACGAATGGTATAAAGGAACATAAGAGTAAAGTAAGGCTAAAACATTTCACACCATCGGTGCTAGCTGAGCATCATATTGAAACGGGATATACGAGGGAGGATTGATAAGTTTCCGGCCTGACCAAGAGATGGCGCCACTAGGCCTACCTTGAGGTGGCGTTCTATAGTACCATCCTTAGATAGCTTGT
>NC_046657.1:73879574-73881185 GCF_010883055.1 Belonocnema kinseyi | reverse complement strand
TCAGCCTTGGAGGAGATTATGTTGAGAAATAAAAAAAAAAATTCTTAAAAACGTTGTTTTTCTTGGTCAGGCCGGAAACTTATCAATCCACCCTCGTAAGATTTCATTTGAAAAAAAAAACCTTCATCGTAAAAACACAATATTTTGTCGAAGAAAACATAGAACAACAACCGAAAACTTAAAACACTCTAATAACATCAATAGAGGCAACGGTCATAATAAAAATCCAATTTGGCTTTCCGCTCTTCTAAATAAAAAAGGCTTGATTGGCTAATCAGGTGCGACCAGCCTCCATGGTTGGGAGCTCTGGCCAAGCACAGGCATCGTAGAAAGTATACATAAGAACAACATAACTGGATACCGCAGTTTCAGGTTAGCCTCGAAGAAGTAAGATTGGGACCAGAAATAGCTCTTTTTTATCATAATGAATCATCTTGAGAACAATAAAATACACTGGAAAATACCACTGGCAAGATATTTTCAGCCATACCTGCATTTTAAACGCATTATATGCATTAAATAAAGGCGAAATGTGAATTTCTTTCTAACATTAGTTTAACCAATGCCCATGTATTATTTGCTTTTACTTAGTTATTCCATATATTTTCATATTTCAATAATTTTAATTTCTTTGGATAACCAGCTGTGCTTAGGAGTTTTGGTTCGCTGCGGTCTTCCACTCCTTTGACCACTTGTTCAGGCGAATGCGAGTGTTTATGATAAAAATTCCGGCTGCAGCCGGTGAGGAAATTAGGGATTGAACTGGACTGAGAACTTCAGGCATTACTTAGAAGCTTATCAAGAGTTAGGCTATTTGAGGTCATTGTGGAAAACTTGGGGTTAAGTTAACAAGATATTTTCTGTGGATCTTCTGTGGAAGAGGGAATCTTTAAAGTTGGTCCAGAAGAACGGAAATTATTATTAGTTATATTATAATTTAATTGAACATTATGCAGAAAAATAAATAACAGAGTGAACAAAATTGCAGAAATGTTTTTTTAATTTTCTAACTTCACCTGACACCTTCTTCTACTAGGATGAAAGTTGGTGCGCATTGAAATGGATTAAATTAATTAGTGGAAAAAAGGACAGTGTTCTAGATCCAAAATGTTGTGAATTGGACCCTTTCTGAAATAATTAAAAATAATTTCACAGGCTTCGCTCTTCAAGTCTTTGGCCAGTAGATTATAATTTAAGGTGGAAAAGAAAGCAAATAATTTAATCCGTTTTTCAAAATTAAAATTAACCATATGTGAAAACATAATAATAAAACTTACACTGTAGACTTGCTAAAGAAGCCGCTTCGGGGGTACCCTTTATGTCCTTCGTACAATTTCGGGACTCGCTAAACCTTAAGCAATCAGGGCCGTCTGAACCTTTTCGGGTGAGTTTTGTTTTGAAAAATATTTTTATTGTGTTGTTGTTATTTCGGTTTTATAAAGTCATAACGAACACTAAATGTTTGCGCTCAAAATCAAACTTTATCACAGTACTGATTTTTAAGTATAAATATACATACGAGGGTGGATTGATAAGTTTCCGGCCTGACCAAGAAAAACAACGTTTTTAAGAATTTTTTTTTTTATTTCTCAACATAATCTCCTCCAAGGC
>NC_046657.1:73866344-73879474 GCF_010883055.1 Belonocnema kinseyi | reverse complement strand
TATCTAAGGATGGTACTATAGAACGCCACCTCAAGGTAGGCCTAGTGGCGCCATCTCTTGGTCAGGCCGGAAACTTATCAATCCACCCTCGTATATTAGATAGGCTATTTCAATCGAAGCTCTAAGGCTAGGCTTTTTTCCATTTGATGTAATAAAGAACAAACTAAAAATTAAAGCATTTTTTGTTAGTTTTCATAATTAAAAAAGCAACCAATGAATTTTATAACATTCAAAATTTTGTTATTTTCAGCAATTTTAAGCTGAAAACATTGAAAATTGAAAAATTAAATTTGTTGTAACTGAACATTTCGTAAATTAGAATTTAAATTGTTTTCATTTCAAATACTTAAAACATCCTTAAAAAGCTCTTAAATTTTATTTCCCAATCTTTAGAAATTTAGAAGTTCTAAAAATGTCTACTTTGAACTCTTTTCATTTTAATTGATCAAGTCTTCAAGTCTGAATTTTGAAATTCTTTAATGTAAAAATGTCAGCTTAAAAATAATAATCTAAAATGGAAAATATTTGATTAAAAGATTTTCGGTTTACGCATTTTCAAGTGAATGGTATCATAATTGAAAAAGATAACAATTTAACTTATTATTTTAAAAGTTGTAGAATTGAAATTCGGCAGATTTTTCTTCTACAGATTTTAAAATTTTCCGGGGGGAAAAAAAATCTGCAAAATAGGCTATTTTGAGGTACCTCATTTCATTTCGTCTGAAAGCTTATATGTATCTTCAACAGATAATTGCGTCCTCTTGTTTTCCTTCGATATTTTCATAATGCCTGGTTACGCAACGCAAAACCCAAATAGTTTTGCCCCTGATATATAAAGATTAGAAGATTTTTTTTGATTCACGCACAATTTCCTGCGCTAAAACTTTTTCTCCGGCAATACTTACCTAGCATCACCGATGAGCGGAGTATTTTGAAGAAACTGAACACGAGTAATTTGCCCAGAAAAATAGGCCAAAGTGTTTAAATTTGTAAGGCCATACATAACTTATGACGAATTGGGGCTAGATTTTCAGATAATTTTTGGATATACTCGAAATTTTGTGTATTTTAATTGACGTCTGGATTTTTTTTTGGTAAAATTAACAGATTCCAAAGTACAAATACAAACTTAGGGATATGGTTTTTGCGCATGTTTTTTAAAAAATTCGGGTTCTTTCGAAGACCATAACTAGGTACCTATTAAAGATAGAAGGTCGTTTTGCCTTCAAATTTTTAAGAATTTCCTCTAGTTTAATTTTTTTGTTAAACATTTTGCTTTGAAAATGAATAGGGCAGTTCAATGTACGCAAACACAATTTTTGGGAATTTTTTTCATAAATATCTCTGGTAGCACCTTCGCACATGACCATCGGAATCGGGATGAAGCTCAACGAGAAGAACTAAATTCCACTTTGAGGGTGGAGAATTTACATTACGGATAAAACCGAGATCACCAAATTCAAGTGAAAAATATGGAGTTCATCACTTCGAACAAAGCTGAAACTCTTTTTATAATCCGAGCACTTGTTGTAACAATTGCCATCAAGATAAGCGACTCGACGCTATGTGAATGTAACTTCGTTTAGCGATACAGTTGAGAGATTATCTAATCAAAAAATGACTTGGAGTAAGAGCCGTAAGATCATCCGGATCATCGGACATGGATTAAAGAGGTCTTAAATTGAAACAGGTCTCTACTCAAACGAGAAGTGTATTTATTTCTTCGTATGTAATAGTAGCTTCTTTGTTAATTTGCCGAAGGTGTTGTTTCGCTGACTACACTGCTGTATCCAAAGTTCTTCCAAAATTTGGCGCACTTGGTGGATAAAATCGCTAATTTGTTCCATACGAAGCGAGAAAAAAGGCTAAAAGAGTTGATTTCTTTGAAGCTGCTGACTATAGGTGTCCAAAAATATCAAATATAATATCAAAATATCGAGAGAAAAAAATATATATACTCAAAGAAAATATCTTTCTTTGGCGTCTGCTCCAACGAAATTTGTACCTTTATCCCTGGCCACGGTATCACAAATTCTACGTGCCATACATTATGGAGGTTTTAAGGCTCGATGTCGTAGGTATGATAAGCATCGATTAATAGAGGCCCTCAAACTGATCGACTACGTAGAATCCAGTAGGTTTGCTTGAAAGTTCCAAGAGTGAGCTGGACACTACCATGAAGACGTCGATGATAATGATAGATAAGAAGAGTCGTCAACGTTGATTCAGAGCTGAGAATGAAAGGATGTTTCTGATCAGGATCTAAGGCTGAATTCTTTAAACTATCTCCTGCATGAAGCAGTTATTGGAAATCGACGTAAGGTGTTAAGCCACATGATTTGCTTATGGAAGCAAAAGATCTCCCTAATGATAGAGCCGTGATGTCTACTTTCAAATAGAATTGACGTTCGTGTCAAATACATGTAGACGAGCTTTCTTTAGAATATTAAAATCCGAGAAAACAATATGCTGGTCTTCCCAATACTAATCCACACAACTGCAAATGCTTAGCCTGTCGCATAAGGTCATTCGTGGCTAGAGATCATACTCCAAGAAACAGTGTTGTTCGATGTTATCTCACGTAAATTTTTCACTTTTACTTACCTACTTGCACATAAAGAGACGGAGTGGATGACGTAAACTTTCTGGTTTTCTCGGGCTTGGTGGCTTTAATTAACCATGATCGTATTTTCTATAGCCTCCAACTTTTCATATAAATAGTTAAATGAATAAATCAATTTTTTGTATTATCTTTCTTGAAAATCTATAAAATCAAGAATCAACCGGAGTGGAATTTGGAATTAACAAAAATTCCTAATTATTTTGTAACGCTAAAATTCAAATTTAATTACGAATTTCTTGAAAATTAAAATAAAACAAGAATCCAACTGTAAATTAAATTGAATACACATTAAAATCAAAATTCTTCTTCATCCTCAAATATTATAATTTAACTACACAATTCTTGAAAATCAGAACCAGGATACCAACTTTATAGACTGTTTGAAAAGGGCACATTCCCAAACTAGTACACGTTTGGTAAATCGGGCGAAAAAAGACTAACTATAACTAGACATTTCAGCTCATAATAATTTCCTACTAATCCATGGAAACACTCATTCAACGTTTTACCATCGACATATAGTACTGGACCGCTAGCGACGGCTATCAGAAGTAAAATAGGGAATAGAAAGATAGTAAATGTCGAGATAGTTGACGGAGAAAAACAAGCTAGGGGAAGGAACCCCGAATTGAAACCAGAAATGGGTACGTTAAAAACGACATACACCAAGGGAGTAGCAATCTCCCCACTGATTCCGATCGGGTTGCAGCCACGGTGGTTAGTACCGGTTTCATGGATTTTGGGGGGAACCAAACATACTTGGACAGGAGTTTCTGTGAGAATCTTGGAGGTCCTTTGGACGTCACGGAACATGGATTATTTCTCAGAGCACGAACGACGGGTAAGCAAGAAATATGGGAAGAGAGTAAGGGACTTCAGCAATCGCCTTATATGCTGGGCCTCTTTTGAAGTCCTCAACGAGATGTGATAAATTTCGATGTCCAGATATCAGGCCATCTAGATTGCATCACTAAACGTACCGTTTTGAGTCAGATAGCTCAGCTGTTTGATCCGCTGGGAAGGTTTAGTCCAGTTGTAATAAGAGCTAAGATCCTTACTCAAACTCTCTGGCTTTTAAAGATCGCATGGGACTTCCACGAGCAACTGCCTGGTTACAAAGACTTATCCAAGCAGATTTTCCTCAATCTTGTTCAACGTCATCATTCCTTTCACCTTGCTTCCAAAAGCAATAGATTGACGTCTTTATGGTAGTGTCCAGCTCACTCTTGGAACTTTCAAGCAAACCTACTGAATTCTACGTAGTCGATCAGTTTGAGGGCCTCTATTTATCGATGCTTACCATGCCTACGATATCGAGCATTAAAACCTCCACAATGTATGGCACGTAGAATTGGTGATACCGTGGCCAGCGATAAAGGTACAAACTTCGTTGGAGCAGACGCCAAAGAGAGACATTTTCTTTATATGGTCTTGCTTCATATGGAACAATTTGGCGATCTTATCTACCAGGTATTCCACAATGTGGAATTTAGTTCTTGTCGTTGAGCTTCATTCCGATTCTGATGGTCATGTGCGAAGGTGCTACCAGAGATATTCATGAAAAAAGTTCAAAAAATTGTGTTTGCGTACACTGACCTGCCTTATTCATTTTCAAAGCAAATAGTTTAACAACAACATTAAACTAGAGGAAATTCTTAGAAAGTTGAAGGCAAAACAACCTTTTATCTTTAATAGGCGCTTAGTTATGTCCCTCGAAAGAAACCGGATTTCTTAAAAAAGATGCGCAAAAACCATATCCTTAAGTTTGTATTTGTACTTTCGAATCTGTTAATTTTACAAAAAAAATCCAGACTTCAATTAAAATAGACAAAATTTCGAGTATATCTAAAAATTATCTGAAAATCTAGTCCAAATTCGTGATAAGTTATGTATGGCCTTACAAATTTAAACACTTTTGGTCTATTTTTCAGGGCAAATTACTCGTATTCTGCTGCTTCTAAATACTCCGCTCATCGGTGATGTTAGATAAGTATTGCAGCAGAAAAAAATTTAGGGCAGGGAATTGTGCGCGAATTAAAAAAGCTTCTAATCTTTATATATCAAGGGCAAGAATATTTAGCTATTGCGTTGCGTAGCCAGGCATTATGAAAATATGGAAGGAAAATAAGAGGACGTAATTATCTGTTGAAGATACATATAAGCTTTCAGACGAAATGGAATGAGATGCCTCAAAACAACCTATTTTGCAGATTTTTCTTTTTCCCCGGGAAATTGAGAAATCTTTAGAAGAAAAATCTGCCCAAATTCGATTTTACATCTATTAAAATAATAAGTTAAATTGTTGTCTTTTTCAATTATGATACCATTTACTTAAAACTGCGTAATTCGAAAATCTTTTAATTAAATATTTTCCATTTTAGATTTTTATTTTTAAGCTGACATTTTTACATTAAAGAATTTCAAAATTCAGACATAAAGACGTGAGCAATTAAAAATGAAAAAAGTTCAAAGTAGACAATTTTAGAACTTCTAGATTTCTCAAGATTTGGAAATAAAATTTAAAAGCATTTTAAGGATGTTTTAACTATTTGAAATGAAAACAATTTAAATTCTAATTTACGAAATGTTCAGTTACAAGAAATTTAATTTTTCAATTTTCTATATTTTCAGCTTAAAATTGCTGAAAATAACAAAATTTTGAATGTTATAAAATTCATTGGTTGATTTTTTAATTAGGAAAACTAAAATAAAATGCTTTAATTTTTAGTTTTTTCTTTATTACTTCAAATGGAAAAAAGCCTAGCCTTAGAGCTTCGATTGAAATGGCCAATCTAATATATGTACATTCATACTTAAAATTCAGTACTTTGATAAAGTTTGATGTTGAGAAAAAAAATTTTTCGTGTTCCTTATGACATTATAAAACCGAAATAACAAAAATAAAATAAAAATATTTTCCAAGACAAAATTCACCAGAAAAGATTCAGGCAGCCCTGATTGTTTAAGGTTTAGCTAGTCCCGAGATTGTACAAAGGACATAAAGGGTACCCCCGAAGCGGATTTTATAGCGAGTCTACAGTGTAATTTTTATTGTTATGTTTTCACATATTGTTAATTTTAATTTTTAAAAAATGGATTAAGTTATTTGCTATCTTTTCCACCTTAAATTGTAATCTGTTGGCCAATGAATTGAAGAGCGAAGCCTGTGAAATTATTTTTACTTTTACTTTCATCCTAGTAGAAAAAGATGTCAGGTGAAGTTAGAAAATTAAAGAAACATTTCTGCAATTTTATTCACTCTGTTATTTATTTTTCTGCATAATGTTCAATTAAATTATAATATAGCTAGTAATAATTTCCGTTCTTTTGGACCAACTTTAAATATTCCCTGTCTCACAGAAGATCCGCAGAAAATATCTTGTTAGCTTAACTCCAAGTATCCCACAATGACCTCAAATAGCCTAACTCTTGACAAGCCTCTGAGTAATGCCTGAAGTTCTCAGTCCAGTTCAATCCCTAATTTCCTCACCGGCTGCAGCCGGAATTTTTATCATAAACACTCGCATTCGCCTGAACAATTGGTCAGAGGAGTGGAAAACTGCAGCGAACCAAAACTCCTAAGCACAGCTGGTTATCATAAGTAATTTAAATTATGGAAATACGAAAATATATTGATTATGATATGTATTGTAATTTATTAGCATTTTTGCCATTTATTTTCAATTTTCCATAGTTATTATTCAGAATGCATACTCCTGGAATGCGCGTGAAACTTGCCAATACGAATGTTTCGTGGTTGGTAAAACGGGCCGAAAACACTATTTAGAGTATCATTCTCATTAATTGGTACGATCTCTTCTGCAATATTGCCATTTATCCGCAATTTCACTCTTCCACGCACATTTCCAGTAAAATCTCGTCTAACACCCAGGAGTGGGTGTAGACGATGGTTTTGAAATAAACCAATGACGTACTCCTGCCCATCATCTGTTCCTACAGGGTGCTGTTCTGGCGCTATTAGTAAAGCCTGACCTGGGTAATTTATACTTTCGCAAAATATTATGTTATAAATAAGAAGATCAGAAGGATGAACTGCATCCGATTTATGTGGCCAACCTAATTCTGTAAAGAAAAAGTATAAGTAGGGAATTAATTATTTTATTAACTAACTAAAGTATTAGTGAATATATCGACTAATCCAATCAGTAATTTCCTACTATTCATTCAGTGACCAAGGTTTAGCGAACGCTGCTTTGAGAGAAGAAGAGTTATTTCAGTCTCAACGATTTCAAATAGGAAATAACTATATTAATAATGCACTTTAAATTATACATCGTATTATTATTACCTATAGGATTAGGAAAAATCACAAAGATGAAGCTAAGAACACTGATTACGACTCTCATTTTTTTTTAAATAAGGAAAACACAGTTTTGAGGAACTCTAATTAGAGATGAACTTGTGAATGTTTTTCAATATGTTTCAACGTAGAGGACACTAGTCACTATGCTATTGGTTCGTCCAAATTATCTTTATTTAAGCAATCTGTTTCTCGCGCGTGGCAAGCATACTTCAGATGTATGAAATTGTTATCTGTAATTTAGAAGCACTGGAATGAGATATAACGCGATAGGAAGATCGGTATTTATTCTAAATTGTGATAAGATTGTTTCTTTTGATCAAAGGAAAAGAATATAATTATAATTAGAGATTTTTATTAAAGACTCAGTAAACGCAAATAATACCTGGGCATTGGTTAAACAAATGTTAGAAAGAAATTCACATTTCGGCTTTTTTTTTAAAGCATATAATGCGTTTAAAATGCAGGTGTGATTGAAAATATCTTGCCAGTGGTATTTTCCACTGTATTTTATTGTTCTCAAGATGATTCATTATGATAAAAAAGAGCTATTTCTGGTTTCAATAATTTACACAACTACGAATTTTGGCTGACTTTTCGTGAACATTGCAGCTTACTTCTTAAAGTTTAACCTGAGACTGCGGTATCCTGTTATGTTGTTCTTATGTATACTTTCTACGATGCTCGTGCTTGGCCTGAGCTCCCAACCATGGAGGCTGTTCGCACCTGACTAGCCCATCAAGCCTTTTTTTTTATTTATAAGAGCGAAAAGCCAAATTGTATTTTTATCATGAACGTTGTCTCTATTGCTGTTATTAGGGTGTTTTAAGTTTCCAGTTGTTGTTCTATGTTTTCTTCGAGAAATATTGTGTGTTTTTGTGATAAAGGTTTTTTTGTCAAATGAAATCTTATGTCCCGTTTCAATATGATGCTCAGCTAGCGCAGATTGTGTGAAATGTTTTAGCCTTACTTTACTCTTATGTTTCTTTATACCATCTGTTATAGCGAAAATATTTGATTCTACATCTAGAAACCAAAATCTTCAACCAATTCAAGATTGAACCAGAATTTTGGTTACGTTACGTTGAAGACACTTTTGTCAACTCGCAACATGGAATAGATAAAATAAATATGTTTTTTCGCTTTCATCAATCGATTTCATCCTAATCTCCAGTTCAGCATGAAAACTGAACAGAACGGAAAATTTCCTTTCTTGGACGTACTAGCTAGTTTACAAAATACCTCATACAGCTTAGGCTATAAAGTTTACAGAAAACCCATCCACACAAATAGATACCTACGTGACTCCTCCCACCACCACCCATCTACAAAACAATCGGTCATCAACTCCCTTGTATACAGAGCTGTCTCCATAACAGTTAAAGATAATTTAAAAAAGGAATTGTAAACCTACTAAAGTGAGAGAAAGAAAAACGATCATCATCCTACCCTACATCCGAAGTGTCATGGAGCAAATAGAAAGAATTCTCAACAAACAAAACATCCAAACCATATTTACACCACCTGTGAATATAGGAAAACTTCTAAAAACCGTAAAGACAAAAAGGCACCGTTCAGTGATCCGGGAGAATATAAAATCCCTTGTTCTGGTAGGAAAGTCTACGTTGAAGAAGCGGAGGGAGCGGTGAGACAACGTATAAAGAAAAATTAACGTAAAGTAAGGTTAAAACATTACACGCAAGCAGCACTAGCTGAGCATCATATCGAAACATGACATAACATTTTACTTTACAAAAAAGCCTTCATCGCAAAAACACACAATATTTTTTGAAGAAAACATAGAAAAGCTGTCGAAATCTTAAAACACCCTGATAACGTTCATTGGGAAAACGTTTATAATACTAATCCGATTTGGCTTTTCTTCCTACCAAATTAAAAAAAAGACATGATTGGCCAATCAGGTGCGACTAGCCTCCATGGTGGTGCGCTCTGGCCAATCATAAGCATCGCAGATAATATACGGAAGAACAAAATAACCTGACACAGTAGTTTTCAAAGATTTAAATTTATAATAAAATTTTTATTATATAAAAAATTAGAATAGAAATAGAAAAATTTGAATTTTTGAAAATTCTGATTTAATATAGCGTTTAAACTATTTGAAAAATCGTATATGTTGATGAATTTATATGATAATTGGGCCTAGAAGATTATTTTGGTCGATGAATATGAATTCAAGGTCGGAATTTCTAAAAAGCTGATCAAATAGCAACTTTCATGAAAGTGGGATGGATAATTGTACGTAATTATGATCCGTCGTATTTGAATATAACATCCACTTAATAATATAACATCCATCTGTCTATTTTCGCGTACATTAATATTATCAAAATAATGTTCAAAATATTCGTAGGCTTTTCCCTATTTTTTGCATCTAGGAGGAAAATGGTAAATGCTCGAAAAATGTAGTGGTCAAATTTATATGGAGAGCGTAAACCTGCGAAGAAAAGAGCAATTTTCTTATTTTTTGCTTGATAAGTCAGGATAACATGCGCAAGACCTTCAATTTCCGTAGATTTATCCTAGCTAGAGGAAACAGTGAGCCAACTGGGGAATTTTTATGTATGAATTTGATCTTTAAGAGTCACAACACATAAGAATATCACACCAGAAAACTGTTTTTTGTAGGCCTGTGAAATCAGCCAATTTCGCGCAAGTTCTATTCGCCATATTAAATTCACCATTTTCAATTTTGGAATTCTGATACTATAAATATGCGTCATACACTGTCAACGGGTTGAAAATAAGAGTTGAAATCGTGCTAAAGAAGCCTAGATATAAACTTGATGTTAAAAAATTCTTTTTAGTAATTAATTATTAAATCCAGTTCAAACTCTCACCCATCTGGTGGCGATAGGAGGGAGTGAGATGGCAATATGTTATTACATACTTCATGTTTAGTACGTGTTCATGTTTAGTTCGATCCTGAGGAAGACTTCAAAAATTGTTAACAAACTCTACTTACTGAAAACTTAGCAAAGTGCAGACTATGTATTCAGTAAGTGTATGTGAATGATTTTTTGTTTAAAATCATTTACATGAAGTGAGAAGATTTAAAAAATGAATACCGCGAGGATTTTTTAATTTATGGAGAAAATTTTTTCTGTGACAATAGACGCAGCCGTTTGACATATCACAGGCATCAGAAAGAGTATACATAAGAACAACATAACTTATGCCCCAGTTTCAGATTAGTCCCGAAGAAGTGAGCTGCAAAAGTGTCGGCAAAAATTCGTGGTCGTGTATATGATTGGAATCGCAAATATATCTTTTTTATCTTATCGCATTATCTTGAGAACATTAAATCTATTATACAATATTTATAATTGCATCTACAAAAAAACTAAAATCTTCATAATTAAAACAAAGTAATTTATTTAATTTTCAATCCAAATTCTTTAAATAATAAGCAATAGTTGTATAATAGCGATTTTCATGCGATACTTAATCAATGGGCAAAGAATATCACTTGGTTTAAAAAAAAATCCAAATTTTTGTAATGAAAACTGAAAAAATTGATGTCTTTGTTAATTAAAATCGTTTAAATGATATTTATCAACTAAATTGTTTATACTAATATAGAAACATTTTCAAAGCATTTATTATTGCTCAAGGTTTTTTCTAGAGAGTATTTTCATTGAATCTGATTATAAGACCACCAATCAAAAATTTTGTTGACAAGCCGGTGCTCTTCAAAAAAAAATTATTATTATTTTTTTTCCTTGTATGAAAAATGTTAAAAAATCTTTTTTTTACCGGCCTTGATCGATCTATGGAGAATTTTATTAGTTTTTATTTTGAAAGAACATTAATATTGTAATAAAATTGTGGCCTGTGGACTAATCTGTCCAGATAAACCTTTTTTTCCCACTGTAGTGTCAGTATAAAAATTTAGCTGAAAGACGTTTTTACTTCTTTTTCTGTGCTATGAATATGCCTGAATTTTGGAAAACCTCTCTTATCTCTTAAATTGATGATTTTAGTGCAAAAATTTATTCAACTTAAAAGACGTAATTTTTATGTTCTATATCTTTTATAAAAAACTTTTTTGTTTAGTTCAACATTTTTCAGAAAAGGAGCTGATGAATTTCAAATTAATTGTAGGTACTTTCTACCCATAACAATATTTTTTTCTTTTGATTGAAAGCAACAATCTTATCAAAGTTCACACATCTGAAGCATGTTTGCAACGCGCGAGAAACAGATTACTTTAATAAAGATAATTTGGATCCACCAATAATATTGCGACTCGTGTTTTCTACTGGATAATATTGAAAAACATTCATCAATTATTCTCTAATAAAAATTCTTTAAAACTTCCTTTTCCTTATTTCAAAAAATGAGAGCCGTATTTACTTTTCTGTGCTTCATCTTTCTCATTTTCGCTAATTTTATACGTAAATATAATAGTATCTATAATTTAAAGTGCATTATTAATATCTGTATTTCCTATTTGAAATAGTTCAGGTTGCAATAATTCTTCTTACAAAGCAGTGATCGCAACATCTTATTTACTGAATGATTAGTACGAAATTACTGAGTTGTTTAGTCGATATACTCACAAATACTTTGGTTAGTTTATACAAGAATTAATTTCCTACTTATACTTTCTGTTTCCAGAATTAGTTTCACCAAATGCAGTTCATCCATCCTTAATTTATATTTATAACATTAGATTGTTTGAAGTTTTAAATTACCCAGGTCAACCAAATTTAGCTTTACCAATAGCGCCACGCTTAGCCCATGTAGGTACAGATGAGAGGTACGAGTACGTCATTGGGCTCTTTAAACGTGGAAAATTGTACACACTTCTGGTTCGTAGACCGGATCTTCAGGATCTCAATGAAAATCGCAATCAACGAGTAAAAGTGAGGATAACTATCGGGATAGATAACGACTTTGCTAAAGATATTGTACCAATATATGAGAACGATACTCTGAATAGCGTTTTCGGCCCGTTTAAAACCAGCCACGAAACGTTCATAAGGCCTGGTTTCACCCGTATCCGAGAAATATGCATCCTGCATAATAACTGTAGAAGAATTAAAATAAATGGCAAAAATGCCAACAAATTACAATATATATTATGTCATAATCAACATTTGTGTATATTTCGATAATTTTAATTGCTTGAATTACTCAGGAGAGCAGCTTTCTCAGCGAGAAACGTTACATTATAAACAACAATAGCAGCTACTCAGTGATTCTCGACTCATCAGGATCGCAAACGTTAAGCATGCACGTGCGTGGCTATTCTTTGGATGTGTGACCGTTCAAGATTCTCGCTTAGCCGTTTCTTCACAGCTTTTTAATACTTTCGATAACCGGCTGTGTTCAGGAGTTTTTGTTTTCTGCAGTTTTCCACTCCTCTGACCAATTGTTCAGGCGAATGTGAGTGTTTATGATAAAAATTCCGGCTGCAGCCCGTGAGGGAATTGAAAATTAAACAGGACTGAGAACTTCCAGCATTACTTAGAGGCTCATTAAGAGTTAGGCTATTTTATGTCATTGTGGGATACTTAGGGTTAAGCTAAAAGGATATTTTCTATGGATCTCCTGTGGGAGAGGGAATGTTTAAGGGTGCTTCAAAAGAACGGAAATTATTATTAGTTATATTATACTTTGATTAAACATTCGCCAAACCATAAACAATCAGGGCCGTCTGAACCTTTTCCATTGATGTTTTGTCTTTGAAAATATTGTTATTTTTTTGCCATTTTAGTTTTATAACGTCATAATGAACGTGGAAATGTTTGTACTCAAAAATCAAACTTTATCAAAATACTGATTTCCAAATATGAATGTACATATACGAGGGTGGATTGATAAGTTTCCGGCCTGACCAAGAAAAACAACGTTTTTAAGAATTTTTTTTTTTATTTCTCAACATAATCTCCTCCAAGGCTGATATATTTCTCATAGCGGTGTTCTAGTCTAGTAATGCCATCTCTATAGAATAATTCGTCAAGCTCCTCAAAATACCCATTTACAGCTTCGATTACTTCTTCACTGTCCGCAAATCTCTTACCGCCAAGCCATCTTTTGAGGTTAGGAAACAGAAATTAGTCACTCGGGGCTAGGTCTGAAGAGTAGGGAGGGTGCGGCATCAATTCAAACTTCAGATCGTTGATTTTAGCCATCGCAACGAATGACTTTTTGGTCCAC
>NC_046657.1:73864835-73866244 GCF_010883055.1 Belonocnema kinseyi | reverse complement strand
GAATTTTTGGTATTCCTAAGTTTTACCATTATGTATTATAACCCATTCTGAAATTTTACCTTTCTTAAATTTTATCCGTTCCGAAAAATGAACGGGTCCCGTTTTTAACTCTACAAGAAAAAGTGTTGCGATTACTCCGTGAGTTTCTAATGCAAATTTTAACGCAGAATCCGAATTTCAACAATTTGAAAGTTGATCTTGCTATTTTTTTAAATTTTTAAGAAGGCACCGAAGAGGGACTCAGTTGGGTCTTTAAAGGTACTTGGTAGAGGCTCCTTTTGGTTCCTTTGGTCCGCCATGGAGCGCACTAACAAGTATTGACACTTAACATTTAATTCAATTCAATTAATGCAAATCGATGGACACTACAGTCCGAAGATTTATGATTGAATCATACCACAAGAGGCTCAGAACTTATAGTTCAGAAAAAACGCAGCAAGCTTACTTACGATGAATATGACAAGAAAGACTTCACCAAGAGCAGATTGTTGTAACACAGTATGTTCTTAGAATAATGTAACAGATTAGAAATCTTTAGAAGAAAAATCTGTCCAAATTTCTATTTCAACAGCTTTTAAAATAATAAGTTCAATTGTTATCTTTTTCAATTATGATAACATTCACTGTACAATGTGTCATTGAAAAATCTTTCAATTAAAATTTTTCCATTCAAAATTTTTATTTTTAAGCTGACATATTTAATTTAAAGATTTTCGAAATTCAGACTTGAATAATTGATCAATTAAAAATTAAAACAGTTTAAAGTAGACTATTTTAGACAAAAAAAACATTTATCTTTCACCACGTATTACATATTAAAATATTTAGAAGTTCCGAAAAAACTTCAAAAATTATTTTTAATTCAAACAAATTTTAAACAACTTGTCGATTTCTCACGATTTGAATATATAATTTTAAAGCTTTTAAGGATATTTTAAGATGTTTAAATATTTTAACTCTATAATTTATAAAAGTTGAAAATTCTAAATTTTCCGTTTATCTGCATTTAATTTAAACTTGTTTAATTGCGAAATGTTACTACTTTCCATTTCATGCGTGTAAATGAATAAGAAGCCGAATACAAAGTTTTTTAATACAAAAATTTTAAGACGTCAATCGAAAAAGTTTAAAATTTAAGATTTCCAATTTGAGTGCTTCAATTTCCAGTTTGTTCTTTCTTACTTCAAATGGAAAAAGGCTTAGCCTAAGAGTTCGAATTGTTTAATTTCATTGACCATGAACAATTTTTGCGAACCGAGATAAACACGGGAAATAACCGAGAATTTTTTGCTTCGATTAAAATAGCTACCCTAATACGAGGGTGGATTGATAAGTTTCCGGCCTGACCAAGAGATGGCGCCACTAGGCCTACCTTGAGGTGGCGTTCTATAGTACCATCCTTAGATAGC
>NC_046657.1:73846453-73864735 GCF_010883055.1 Belonocnema kinseyi | reverse complement strand
ACCACCAAGTAAGTGTGTGGAGGGTGTGTAAAGGAATAGAGAAGGTGTAAGAAAAATGTAAACCCTTAGGGGACACATTAGAAGCTTCCATTCCATTCCAGTCAGTGGAAATAAGACTGTTTCAATACTCATGCATATAATGAATTGTAATAATTTAACTTGATTAAAACGATACATTTTTCAGGAAAGCTGAGAATAACATGTAGAGCAAAATAAGGAACAAAAATATTAAATTATTCATGATAGATAAAATTTGTGCTTTATTTTGCAATAACTGGATAAGCAATCGCGGGCTGAAATACAAAAACAAATTTAATATGCATTTGATATAATAGTGTTGAACGTAATGTAAAAAAATTCGCACTTTAGAAAAAATCAAGGGCGAAGCACAAGGTACATGATGAGAATGTGTTTGTTAAAGCTGAAGAAGCTTTGACAAAAGTTAGTTCGGAATCACCAAATTACAGTTTTGTTGATGCTTTGGCCTTTAATTTTAAAACGTGAAAAAACAGGAGAGAGACAAAATAGTTCCTAGACAC
Source organism: Belonocnema kinseyi (assembly GCF_010883055.1). NCBI lineage: Eukaryota > Metazoa > Arthropoda > Insecta > Hymenoptera > Cynipidae > Belonocnema > Belonocnema kinseyi. The sequence continues at coordinate 73,864,196 of NC_046657.1, read as the reverse complement.
TGGATTCAATGTTACGCTCAGTACCAAAATTGGCATTAAATCGAGGCCTGTCTGTAATTCAGTCCGTTTTTTTTACATTTTCATCAGAGAATGCATTAGATTTGTGTAAAATTTGACCCCCCCCCCCCACCTTTTGTCAAATGTCCACGTTTTGAGACCCCCTGAATCCGAAAAACAGGGTTTCACCCATGTGCCTGCCTGTATGTATGTATGTATGTCTGTCTGTCTGTCTGTCTGTCTGTCTGTGAACACGATAACTTTTGAAAAAATTAATCTATTAGATTGCCCTTTAGTACCTTCGTTTAGTGTCCTAAACTAAAGGTCAAGTTCGTTAGCCAGCCATTTTGGATAAAAATTCAAAAAGTGGGCACATTTTGAATATTTCTTAGACCACTTTCTTTAAAATTAAAAAATTCTCTGTACGATTATTCATACTATTCAAAAAGGCGAACAATTTATCCGAATGGCTTCTTTTAAAAAATCAAAAATTGCCAGAGTTATATCACTTACAAAATTCCAAAAAAAAAACACATGAAAATGAAAATTTTATACCAAATAACGCACGATATGAAAAAAAAGTCAGGAGAAGATAAATGTTGCTTTTTGAATGACCTACTAGATTATCACAACAACTTTTTTAATTCTCTTTAAAAATGAGAAATTCAAATTCAGACAGGATACAAAATAATGAAAAATCCAAAATTTACATTTTTCGGGCAAACTGTGCAAGATAGGTCAAAGATAAATACAAAAAAATTGTGCATTTGTAAAAGATCTACAAATTTGTTATTAACAACTTTTTGATAGGATGCGTAGTTTTGGCTTTAATCATGAAAAACGTCATTAACAGCAAATGAAATGTGCCCGCTGAGTTGGCACTTTCTTACCACAACTTTTGTCTTTTAATTTCATTTTCGTCTCGTGTGTGGGGTTTTAGATTTGTATAAAACTTGACCCCCCTAGTTGTTATCAAAAGGTCCACTTATTGAGACCCCCTGAATTCGAAAAATAGGTTTTCACGAATGTGTCTATCTGTATGTCTATCTGTCTGTCTTTATGTCAGCCTGTGAGTCTATCTATGAGCACGATCACTTTTGAAAAAAATAATTTATTAGATTGGCTTTTGGTACACTCTTTTAGTATCCTAAACAAAAGGTCAAGCTCGCTGGCCAGCCATTTTGGATAAAAATTCAAAAAGTGCGCACATTTTCAATATTTTTGAGACCATTTTTTTAAAACTCAAAAATTCTCTGCACGGTCGTTCATAGTAATTAAAAAGTCGAACAATTTATTTAATGAATTTTTCCATAAAATAAAAAATTATTAGAGTTATGGCATTTACAAAATTTCAAAAAACAAATGAAAATGAACCTTTTAAGCCAATTAACAGACGATATGAAGAAATGTCAAGAAAAGAAAAAGTTTGATTTCTAAATGCCCTAGAAGATTATCATGACAACTTTTTGAATTTTTTTGATAAACCAAAAAAAAATTTTGACAGCATGAAAAATAATAGAAAATCCAAAAGTCACATTTTTTCATGCAACATTTTCACATTATTTCAAATATTCTCAAATATAATAATGCATTTTTTAAACATTGGAAATGAGCAAATTCCGTTTATGGAAAAAGAACAAATATTGCAATAAAGCGCTTAATAACAAAATAATGACAGGCTACATGTGTGCAGATACTTATTTGTTGGTTTGCAACGAATATGCAAATTTTATAGCTTATATTAATTTTTGTAAATGTTTAGACGATGTAGTTGAAAATTTGTGTTAGTGCTCAATATATGTTCCGAATGGCACGGACGCAGACGGAATGAGCTCGAGTTATCTGGCGGATTTCGACTGGATTTAGTTTTTATTCCCCATGAGTCCGTACTTTGAAAACATATCTTGCAGTTAGTCGTTATCTTTCGGAATGATTTGGAGTTGTTCCGACTCAAACGGACTCAATTTCACTCCGAAACTTCCATCAGGGGCAACACGGCATGGCAAATAACGGGGCACTGGAACTACGGTCCTAACATCAGTTTCAAAATTTAGCTAAAAAAAATTTTAACTTTTGTTTTTTTCTGCGCTATGCATAATTCTTGCTTTTGAAAAACTTTCTATTTCTCGTAAAGTGATGATTTCAGTGCAAAAATAAGTGAAACATAAAAGATGTGCTTTGTCTGTTCTCCAACTTTTATAAATAACATTTTTTTTCATTGCAACATTTTTCTAAATTACTGATTGGATTTGTCGACATAGTCATTAATTCTTTAGTTAGTTAATAAAATAATTAATTTCCTACTTATACTTTCTCTTTGCAGAACTAGTTTAGCTATATAAACTGGAAGCATTTTTACCTTCTAAACTTCTTATTTATAATATTGCATTTTACGTAGATTTAACTCACCCAGGTCAAGCATTGTTAATAGAGCCAGACGAGTGCTATGTAGGAACAGATGAGAGGCAGGAGTACGTTATTGGCTTATTCGAACAAGGACATCTATTGCCACTCTTACTAGGCAGTCTGATAAGTACCTGAAAATTCTAAGAGATGGCATTAGTATTCACTAATGTAAACCATTTTCGTCGAGCTTGATTCTTCAAATGACGCTTATCAAAACTTCAGCCATTTATGTTTACGCATTTACAAGTTACAGCACTGAGAAGCGACTAACCTCCGAGTTTTTTTTAATATGGAAAAATCTGAGTTTCGAGTTTTGATCAAACACTACTATCTTCGCAAGAAAAAGATATCCGAGACCAAGGCCAAGCTGGATAAGTATTACACGCACTCTGTACCGTCGATTGGAACGATTCATAAGTGGTTTATCGAGTTTCGTTGTGGCCGTACGAGCACAGTTGACGCTGAACAATCTGGGCGCCCAAAAGAGGTCACTACATCAGAAAATGTCGAAAAAATCAATGATATGATGTTGAATGATCCCAAAATGAAATTGAGAGAGGTAGCTAATGCTGTAGGCATATCATTGGAACGTGTGGGCAATATCGTGCATTCAGTTTTGGTCATGAAGAATCTCTGCGCGCGATGGGTGTCGCGTTTGCTCACAGTGGACCAAAAACGAATTCGTGTGACAACTTCCCAGCAGAATTTGGCATTATTTTCGCGTAAATCGACCGAGTTTTTGCGCCGATTCATAACCATGGATGAAACCTGGATCCACTACTACACTCCTGAGTCAACGCAAAAGGCAAAACAGTGGGTTCCACCGGGCCAAAGTGCTCCGAAGCGTTCAAAAACGCAACAATGGGTCGGAAAGGTTATGGCCTCCGTATTTTGGGATGCACATGGCATAATATTCGTGGACTATCTTGAAAAAGGTAAAACCATAATCGGAGCATACTATTCATCATTATTGGACCGATTGAAAATCGAAATCGCCGAAAAACGACCGCATTTGAAGAAGAAAAAACCGCTTTATCATTGCGACAATGCGCCTGTTCATTCATGCTTAGTTGCATAAGCAAAATTGCATGAAATCGGCTTCGAATTGGTTCATCAGCCACCGTATTCACCAGACCTGGCCCCCAGCGACTATTACTTGTTCCCTAACCTGAAGAGATGGCTCACCGGTAAGCGTTTTTACTCAAATGAGGAGCTCATAGCTGAAACTGAGGCGTATTTTGGAGAGCTTCCGATCGAGTACTTATCGGACGGTATCAAAAAGTTAGAAAATCTTCGTAATCGTGATGGAGATCACTATGGAAGAGTGAAACTACAGATAAATGGCAACATTGCCGAAGAGATTTTACCAATATATGAGAACGATACTCTGAATAGTGCTTTCGGTCGGCTTGTCCGGACACCAAACATTCGTATGGCCAAGTTTCACAAGTTTACAATCCATTTAAAATAAGTTTAAATGCGTGAACATTCGAAACTCTCGCTTAGTCGTGCCTTTCCGGTGTGCAGTCGTCAATTCTTTGGACATCAATCTACAATGTACGGAGCAAATTAAAGCAAATGATTTAATCCGTTTTTCAAAACTTAAAATGAGCATTATATGAAAACATTATGATAAAAAGTAACTGCATTGGACTATTTGAAATACAGAAAACATATGATAATATAAAAGTCATCACGGATAACAATCAAACTACTCAAGGCAACTGACGCGAGCGTGAGAAGTTTATTTGAGAAAAAAAGTTATGTATCTAAACTTTCTTAGCGACAAAAACTTCAGAGAAAATGTCACTTAGAATCAATAATACAGCTGATATTGTTCGTGTTGAAAAATTGCTCTAAAATCCTGCTTGCCTATATTTAAATCCTTTAAAATCTGATACAAATTTATTATCTAAACAATATACTGAAAAGATAAGACAAGTTCCTAATTTAACGTTCGGACGACGACTAAAATTTGCTTAAAGAAGGTACGCAGTGTGCAAAATCATTGAAAGCATGATTCAATGATTGAAGAATAAGGATAATAGAAGAAATCGAGAAGACTTTAAAATTAGAATTATATAAAAATGTACACATTTAAAATTAAAGCTCAAATCGAAAATGCTATTTTATATGATTCAATTTGAAATTAAATGATGAACTTAATAAAATGTGTTAGTTAATTTCGAACATTGCTCCCGCTTTGTGGAGACAAAATTTGAAAAAGTTTTACACGAATCATTTCAGCAAAAAATGAGAATTTAATCATGAAAATTAAAAATAAAAATTTTCAAGAAAAAAACCGATTACAAGTGTCTAACGACGGTCAAATAAATAAAAAGTTTAGACTTTCATTCACATAACAAGACAAAAATCCTAAAGTTCAAACATTCACATAACACAACTGAAAAGAAATTATACGATACTTTAAGATGAGATCTCAACCATTTCTTTCGCCTATGATAGAAGATATAATTTTACTATATAGCTCGTTATATGCAAGAAAAAGAGTATTATCTTCTAGCTTATGATAGACAAATTAGCAGAATCTTTAGTTTCATGGCACTAGAAGCAAAAAAAAGGTGCTTTATCAATAGCCCAAGAGTCTCGTGAAGTGTCAGAAAAGTGGTTTCAGCAAAGTCACACCTTTTCTACTCACGTTTCTCATCTTTTTAATAAATATCGCCAAATTTTGCTTATTCGAGAAGAGATTCATGTCTTCCAGGAATAAACGTATGATGATACATACTTATCCGATTGATGAAGACGCTTCAGATATATCACTCTTCCGTAACTTTTCCAAAGGCAACAGTTGCAATGTCCCGAGGAGGCGTTTCCACTAATCACTGCTAATAATGTAAAGAAAATTATCGTTAGAACTAAGAACTTGTCACTGCCAGGGTCAGATAAAATCAACAAATTCTAATGCAAGAAGTTCACTTCTGCGCACCAACATCTGGCTCTTATACTTACTACTTTCTTAAACAGAGTATCACTTGTTCCACAGTGATGAGTGCAAAGAAGCAAGTTATTCAACCATAATAGCAAGGATTCGTCGAAACAAATAAGTATAGCTGCCATAGCTTGTTCAAATACCAGCTATAAGATATTCACTGGGAACCTGCTGTTGGACAAGTGTATTAGCCAATATTCAATCGCGTATTGACGCAATCGTCCTTGCCTTGGATTGACTAACGTAAGGCATTCGATAACACGAACCATGAGTTGGTTATGAAGCATCCAAGACTATTTGGATGCATGAAAGATTTTATGCTCTTGTGGCTGACAAGATTTGTCGTTACATCTAAACAAAATACAGGTGCCTGGCAGCCTTCTCACATCTAAAAGGTAGGTCTGCGTACCAACATCTGTCCCGTGTAGTCACTACTTTCTTAAACGGAGAACGACCCGTTCCCTCTTGTTTAGTGCAAGTATGTAAGGTACTGATCCCTAAGAGCGGGAATTTCTCGAAACAAATAACTAAAGATCTATATCTTGTTGAAATAACAGCTGCAAGTTATTCACTGATATCCACAAAGAGAGAATATTAACAGTTATCGAGTCATTATGGAGTTCAATAGTGGAACAACGTAGACAGAAGAGAGGGTTGGCAAGCTGCAGGAAAAACTTGGTAATTGACGGGTGTATTACCCAAGACTCGACCGAGCATTGATGCAATCTGTCCATGGCTTGGATTGGTTAATTTAAGCTATTACCTGTAGGCGTACCAACTATCAAGCGTGCAAGCAAGAGCCAGAAGAATTTGAACATGTGCTGCGTGTATTCTCAAAGTGTGCGCGCCATTGCCGAAGTAAGACTTAAGACACAATGAGTCATAAGCAGTACGAGAAATAGAATAGCTTTATTGCCACTTATATTCATTGTAGCCAGACGATAATAATCAGTAGCGGTTATTGTTAGGCCGTGAAGAGGATGGATAATCTTTTGAAAGGGGGTGGCCCTGGTCGGAGATGTAGACCGGCGGCTGGCGACCTTTCAGCGGAGATACAACTTGGTTGTTGAATAAGCCACATTTCATCAGGGTGAGGGTATTCGTCTTTGGCACTCTCAAGAGACAAAAGCAAGATCCCGAAACACTACTACCCGGCGCGCCTACCCGACCCATCGGAATCCCTAGAGGGTTTTCGCTCTGGCGCGCATTCGGCTCGACAACCCTTTCGTGCAGGGCTACATCAAGCGCCAACTTATGGTGACAATTCTGTTACAACCCCCCTCCCCCTCTTCGTTGTTTTCATTTTCGGGTTAGTGTTAATTGTGCTCATGTACAGTAGGTATTTAATTCTTCTGTTTATATAATTATATATTCTATTATATATTATCCTTCGGATTATTGCTAAAAGATGCATTGCCTTCGATGATTTTTTAGATACTGTTGTCCTCCGTGGTTTCCGTTTCCTGTAGCATTTTAAAGAAAAAAAGTATTGTCGTTCCAAGTCGTAAGCGAGTAGAGATTTTTATATTTTTTGTCCCTCTATTTTCTTTATTTTATTTTATATATTGTATATTTTGCGTACAAACTCAACTGTTCCACATGCCAACCTTGGCGAAGAAAGAAGTAGTACTTGTTGGTTTTGTTGTTCTTTTGTTTCGTTTATTTTACTTTTGCCTTCGTCGTCTATTTTTTTCTTCAGCTCCTCCCATTCTTCTGCGAGTTCCCGTTTCTCTCCTCGTTTGCTAATTTCCTGTTCAACTGCTTCCTCCCTTCTTTTTCTTCGAATGTTGTTTCGGGTTGCTAACGTGTTTTTCATCGCAGACCCCTTCCGTATTGATTTTGTAGTTCTCTATCCTGTTGTTTTTATCTCTTTTCTCTCTAGCTCTCTCACTTGATGGTTGCACTTTAATTGGAGTTTTCGATTAAATTATTTTGCTTTTTCCGCAAATTCTAGGCTTATCTGGAACAGCTTACGTTGTAGTTCAATGTTTTTTGATTTTGGTTTCACATTGTTTGATTTTGGTTCCCTGTTTTCTGGTTCTGATGCCCGGTAAATGTTTCCACCTACTGCTCCTTCTTTGTCTGGCTCCTCTCCTCCAAAAGCTCCCTCATGTTGTGATAAAGGTGTCTCGCTGATGTTGTCATCTTTAAGAACTTTTTACGTGGCGGTGGGTGTGCTATTTGATATTCACTTTCGGAGTTCCCGTTTTTCTTAAGTGTAGCCATTTTATGACTTGGAAGTTATGAAGATGGTCGGTCATTGTGTCTTCAAAGATGCCGTCCTGGCGGTACCAACACTTATTCGTGGAATACAATATCTAGAAGTAGAAATGCGTATTGTCTAATTTGTTCTTAATATTTAGCGAGTTATAGTATCGTGGGTCGATTGGGTCTACTTTTAGTTTAGAGTTATAAGTCAGTTTGTTTTATAATTATATTGATCCTTTGCTTTTTTGCTATTTTTAAGTCTAAGTATTCTGATTTAAATTCGTTAATACTTCCTACGCCTATGTGCCGTTATCTATATTTAAATTATATAGGCCTGCTCTTTAGATTATGTCTGATTGCCTGTTTATCTCTTTCCTGATGCAAATTTTTCTGGAATTCTTTTCTTATAATTTGCAACCTTCTTAATTTATCTGTCCATTTATATAACTTTTGTAATAATATCTCGTTATCGTTTTTAAGTTTCGAAAAAGGGATAGGAGTGGTTCTAATTTGCGACCTAAATTTAAGAATGATAAAGAGGTTTTAATTTTTGGCTTAATTGTCCTACCTTAATGTCCTACTTGTATGTCATCATGTTTTTCTTTTAAAACCTTTATTTGTAAACCTTTATTCGTAGGTTTTATCATATGGTTCAAACTACCGCTGGGCATTCTTTTTCAGATGCCGCGTATTGAGATTCTGGGTCACTTTAGGTTCCACTCACATAAGCGTTTACGCATTTTATGCCGTCGATTATTTGCGTCAGTACGGCTTCTAATCCTACATTACTTGCGTCTGTTTCAAGTTGGAAAGGATGTGTAAAATCTGGACATGTTAATATAGGTCTTGACGTTAAAAGATCTTTAATTTTCTGGAAAGCCTCATCTTGTTCAAATCCCCAATCGCATTATTTTGCTTTTTTAAGTAACCTGTTCATCGGATCTATAGTTTCGGCAAAGTGTGTAATGAATTTTATATACCAACTTACTATCTATATTATGCGCTGTAATTGTATAATATCTTCAGATTTAGAGGATTCTAACATTGGTAGAAAATTTTTATCGTTTATTTAGAGTCCCTTGTCGTTAAATGAAAAATCTAAGTATTTAATCTCTTAGCAGCTAAATTCACATTAGTCCGGACTGATCGTTAAATTTGCATAATTTATTTTATCTAATACAATATGGAAGTAACACTACTTTACACTTTCCAGAGGCTGATGGATGAAATTATTACTCTACACTTTAAGCCAAATCTTGTATTAAGTCTGGAGCAATAATTTTATCCATCAGTCACTGGAAAGTGGCTAGAGCATTTTTTTTAACTAAATGCATTCTTTTGAATTCGTACATGCCTTTTCCATGGACTGTGAATTCATTTATTGGTTTTGAATTTTCTTCCAAATGTATTTGTAAACAAGCCAACTTTAAATCAATTTTAGAAATAAAGAGTGACCCAAAAAACCCTATTTTTTTCGCCACTTTTCTCGACCTCGTAAATTTTGTTCCAAATTAGTTTAAGCAAAAGGTCATGATGATACTTTAAAGTAGAGGAAATATAAAAGTGAGCATAGGTTTTACTTCAGCCACATGACGAATGAAACTTAGTAATTGACATTGTGTTCGATATCTCACAAAATACTATCAGTATCATTTCTCGAACAAATTTTTTCATAGTTTTTGTAATTTTCCGCGCAAATAAATAATGTAAATGAGTATTATTAGTTATTTAAGAAAATATCTCCTGTTAATCACAATTAATTAATGCTCCAATAAAAGCGCAATAAAAAAATTTCAAAATCTAGTATCTGTAGATTTTCCAGTATTTCCTTTCAGAACTATTGGCCTCTAGATGATAAAAAACTTTTAAAACAAATGTACAATATTTTTAGGTAAAATCTAATAGATGTTAAGAAATAGCTATACATAAGAAACGAATTGATGATGCCAACATTTTCTATAATTCTGAACCAGCAAAAAAATCACAGGAACATTGGACTCTTTTGGGCATGATAGAGTTAGCTGATAAGTTTGACTGGTTGTATCTCTTTAAAAAAAGCTATGCTCAACTTGAAATTTTTTCTATTTTCAAGTATCACGACAAGCTATTCTTTCAACCAATTTGACTTTAAATTCATGAGGTCGAGAAAAGAGGCGAAATTTTGGGTCACTCTTTTGCTGATCCGTTAAATGAGTTGTCCCATGTCCGTATCCCGATTAAATTTTAATTTTATTTTCGAGAAGCTTTTCTAAGTGGGATTTTTGGCTTTCCAATCCGTAATATTTTTTAATTTAATTGGTTTACTTGAAAAATTATTCCATTCATTTTCATTATCGCTTTCCGACATCTTATTGGCTTCTTGAAATTATATTTTTGAATTTTTCCGATTTATAATTTTGTTATTTTTCCAAAGATTACAATTGCTGTCTTTGTATTCGTTTTTATATTAACAATTATAATAAATTTTTGCTGACTTATTTTTCTGGCCCTTTTTCCTAATTCTAGGTTGGCCTAAATTAAGTGAGTCTTTTATGCATGAGTCGTCAATAGTTTCGGGAGTAGGGATGCTCTCTAGGGGTTGGAATTTGTTGCTTGTGAGGATCATTATTATACTTTTGTAGGATTTTTTACTGGATTTTAGGTGGTTTTAATTTTTTGGGATGGGTTTGCGATTAATAGTAACAAGGGGAGTTTAGCTATCTAATGTTTGACTATTTTTATTTCTCTAGTACTTTTGAGGTTAATACTATCTCCGAATTTATTTTTTTTCATTCCTTATCTTCTATCATTTCTATGAAAGGTTTGCCCCTAACGTTTGAACTTTCAAAATATTTCATGTTTCTCTTCTACTATAATGTCAGGTTTAGTTTCGGTTCTAATCTCGGTTATAGAGAAGGTTAGCCCGTTTGGAAAAGCTTCCATAGGATAGAGGAGGAGGGGCTCCGTGGTAACCACCAAGTTTCCGAATCATAGCTGAGGGTCATCCATAGGGCTTTCAGGATATCTGTACCTAGGGTGCATATAGATTTTATTTTTGGGACTGACCTGAAAACGACGTGTTTCGTTTTATTCCCGATTATAATTGGAATGATCACTTGTCCAATTATATCTACGGTTTCGCCGTTCATGACTGTTAATTTGCGCCAAACTTGTTTGAAAACTGAGAATTTGAAATTTGAAATTTTTCCACTAATTCTTTGTCCGCATAGGAACATGTGGCACCTGTGTCTACTAAAATCCGAAATAAGTTATTTTCAAGTTTTCAAGTTTATCCGAGTTAAGTGTTTCTGGAAAAATGGTAATAGGTTGTAATTTTTTTTGACCTAGTACCCGCCCGATTCGAATTAGAAATTACTTTTTTTTTCTGGTGAATCCTTATTATTGGTAGAAATATAGGTTTAAAAGTGGATTAGAAACCAGGTGAAAATCTAGGTCTCAAGTTTATTTTGGCTTAAATCTGCATTATTCTCTGCATTATTTTTGTCGACATTATTGTTGTTACGCTTTTGTTCATTTTTTTCCTCAATTTCAAGTTCAGTAATTTATAATACTTGCCCTCAAATATTTGATTTAACTAACTCAATTTCCCATACTTCGCCCAAATCCTCTAATTGCTCAAAAGTATTAAAATCGTTCCTTTTAATGTTCATTTTATATTCGATGCGAAGGTTTACATAGGTTGTACGTAATTTCAATTCATGGATTTTTTCTCGGTTTTTGTTTGGTAAAAAGTTTTCTAATTTCTTTTAAGTACGAATGAATGTCTTGGTTACTTTTTTGGTTACAAAATTTTAGTTTTTTTCATTTCTTCCGAGAACCTTTCATCGATATAGGTGATATTTTCCGAATTTGATAGGCCAATTGCTCATAATTTGAGCAATGTCATCAGAGTTTTGTAGTTTTAAATTATTATCTTTTAATGTACAACAGTTTTTAATATTATTGTAAGAAATTTTGGGAGGTTCTTGTAAATTCTCCCTTACGTAATATTTACCATAATTAATTTTCGTAAATTTGCAAGGAAAATTTGTGGAGCAAAAGACTCGGTAGAATGCTATAATCTAAGTCGGATATCAAATTCATACTATTATCTCCTTTTTTTATGAAAAACATTCAGCGAAGCCACATTTATATTCATTCGGTTTGACATTCAAAATTCCCACTCCGTCCCATTTCATAAAATTTAAGTTACTTCGATGCTCTTTCATTAAATGTTGGCTTACAGCCTTATGCTATTTTTCATGTAGTCTAATGTTATTTTTGGGTTCCTTGACTCTAATTCCTAGCGGACGTTTCGTTTGAAAACGCAGTTTTAATGAATTTTTATTAGAGACTAACTAATGAATGTTTCTCATTATGTTCCAGCGTGGAAGACAGTAGTCGAAATGTGTTTGGTTCATCCAAATTATCTTTATACAAATAATCTATTTTTCCAGCGCTCGGTCATCTACTGTGCTGCACTGCCACTAATAGAAGTTTCGAAATAAAATCGAATCTGTTTCAATCGGAGCAACTCCGAATTATTTCGATAGATTACGACTAAATGAGAAATCTGTTTCCAAAGCACGGATTCATTCAGAATGAAAGCTAAATCCTGTCTGAATCCGTTAGATTACTTGAGGCAAACTGGTCGAAAATCGGCTTCAATACCGGTCGGGATCCGGTCGGGTAAGCCGACCACAAAGCGGTTAAAGAATATTGTTCCAGGCAAAAAATTTGTGACTTGTTTTCTCTTTTAAGGCTCATCATAAAGATTACGGTGAACTTTAAAAGTCAAATCAAGTGAACCAATTCGGACAAGAAAATTATAGTAGAATTTCAATCCCTGATGATATAATCTCGTAGCAATTTGGAAACCACTTGTTGATTTAAAGATAGGTCGGAATATAGGAAAAACTGTATACACAGCATTATATTTTAATTAAAAATAATAATTATTTGCGCACTGAGTGGGGTTTTCAAACTTATTAATGAAATACGGTTGATTATAATCGCGAGTATCTATTTTATTGGCGAACTTCAAAGATACGATGCGACGTGAGTGCAAGGAGCATCCTCGTTCCAGGTCCGAAATTGAAAATTACTGAGTGTCTATGCAGACACCAGACGCAGTAGGCGCTATATATGGCGGTAAATTTGAAAGTGCACTTGCTGAACATTGTCTGAAAATAGAGAAGTTTATAAAAATGTTATCATTTCTGTTATTGCATAAAGCAGAATCGATAACAGTTTGATTTAAAAAGTTAAATTCTTCGATAAAATCAAATATTTTTTTTTTAAGAATTTAAAAAAGCTCAGTTCTGCTTCAATGATCTAATCAATCTTTAAATTATGATTATCAAATAATAATTCATCTAGCGTCAATAATTACGTCTTTGATATTACCACGGCTCTTAAAAAATGTGCAATTTCTACAAAAACATTAACCTGACTAGGGTCCGACCGGCTCCCGACCATGGGATATAACCAGGGTTGGCCCGGCCAGTTACCGGCTGGTCCTGGACTACGTGATGTGAAAAAAATGTAGTCCGGCCGGCTCTCGCCCGGTTCCTGTCCATGAAAACCAACTAGGAATAACTCGGCCGGAATCCGACCATAACCCTTGTTGTATTAGGGCCAACCGGGGAAATTTCTGCACGGACTGAGTCCGTATTATTACTCTTTTTAAAAAACTTAAACTTCTCTCTAAATCGAATAAATTCAGTCAATAAACCTTAAAATTGCACAGAAATGGTCTTTTTTAGGCTTGGGAAAAATAGCAAAAAAAAAAATCAAATTACAAAAAAAAAATTCTCCTAAGGTTCGGATGTGAAGCACATAATTCTTCGTTTTTGGGGGTTTTATGGTGCTTCATTGTAGGAGAAAAATCGCCAGTAAAATCACTGACATGGACGCGCACAATTCTAGCTGAAATTAAAAAAAGCTCTAGAATCATCCATATGAATTTCATAATCATGCCGATTGAATCGGAATGAGTTTTATCGAATATGTCGGATTTATGCAGATTAAATTGGAATGATTGCTTTGAAAAACAATTTAGTCATTCGAATTCGTTCGGAATCAATTGCCTTCAAAGTTTCAAATCCATGCTAGATCATTCTGACTGAAAATATACATAAGCCCCTGAACATGAGCTGAATTCATTCGTAAGATAGGAGAAGACAGTGCTAGTGAGGAGAAGTAGGGGAAATGACAGGTTACGGACAAAATTGCATGTAGCAACTTTGCACGTTCTCGACTGTGCACGTCCAAGCCAACATGGGCCCATCTGTGCACTGAGCAACAGCTGTGCACGTTGAAATCTTGACATGCGCAATTGTGTAAGTAACATTTGTACATGTGCACAAATTGTACGGTGACAACTGTGCACGTCGAAATTTTGGCGCGCACAGATTGGAATTTGTGGATTTGCACCTGAACAGGGATCAGTTTCCTAACTGTGCCCGTGCGCAGATATCACTTGCCTAACTGCCATTGTGCACAGATGTCACTTACCCAACTGTATATGAGCACAAATGTAACTTGCTCAACTGTGCACGTTCATGTCCTTAACCATTTCTCTAGATTCCTTGAATTGCTTTATTTCTCTGGATTCCTTGATTTCCAAATTCCCTGGATTCCTCGAACTCTAAATTCCTTGAATTCTTAAAGTTTCTTGAATTCGCTGAACTCCTTGAATTCTTCGATTCTTTAAATTCTTTTAATTCCTAAAGTTCACTGAAGTCCTTAAATTCTCGAAAGTTCTGGAATTCTCTAAATTCCTGAAGTCCTTGAATTCGATTACTTATTTAAATCCCTTTAATTCTCTCGATTCCTGGAAGTCTCTGAGTTCTTTGCTTTCACTAAACTCCCTGAATTCAGAAAAAGTAAATATTGATTTAAAGAAATTTTAATAGATTTCTGATAACTTCACTTTCGGTTTACGCGTACCATTTTGATATTCGGAACCAATTATGAATTTCCGTTAGAAAAAACGCTTCAAAACAATGCTTAAGCCACGCAACGAGCTATATATTTTCCGATTCTTGAACAATCTGCAAACCTTTATGACCTATTTTGGACGTATGCTTGAGCAGCAAAACCCTATTAAAGCGGCTTATGGGGGTTAAATTCAAAAATCAGTCATCAAATTATTATCAAGAAAAGCATGCCAGATGCATCAAGATAATATAATATTAAAGGTTCTCTCGCAAATTTCCAAAAAGGCCTTTTCAGGGAAAATACGCGTATGGGCTTTTCTCAGCCTCTAAATATCAATTGCATTCAAAATAAAAAATATGTACTAACGTTTTTTGGTATTCGAACAAATCTAGGAGGTGAAAAAAAAAATATGAAAAAATATTGTACAAGTGACAACTCCATACGTGCATAGTAAAGCAGGAAATTTTGCGAAAAATAACAAAAAAATAATTTTTTAGTTTGAATAGATCAAGAGTTATGACCATTCAAAAAACATAATTTTTAGCTATTCTGATCTATTTGTAGTCAAAAAAGTTTTTTCTCAAATTTGCTCGTTACGTACATATCCTACAGAAAAAACGTTAAGAAACGTTTTTCTGTAGGATATGTACGAAACGAGCAGTTTTGGAAAATTTTTTTTGGCTACAAATAACAAAATAACTTTTTTTAAAAAGTTATAATCCTTGATATATGAAGACTAAAAGATAATTTTTTTTAATTTACGCTCAATTTCGTGTCCTACAACATTTTCTCATTCACCGATTACTTAGCTTAACCGAGAAACGAAGTATTTTGAAAATAAAGAACACGAGAAATTTGCCCTGAAAAATAGGTCAAAAGTGTTCAACTTCGTGAGGCCACACAGAAAATCGCCGATCCTCCTTTGTACATCGAAATCGGTGTTCAAGTGAGTTGCAACAAATTTGAGCTATACAGGTTCATTCGGAGAATCTAGGGGAAAAGCATAATTTAGGGCCAATTTCACCAACTTTGATTAAACCCATGATTAACTAATCATGATTATTTTTTAATCAATGATTAAATTAGCGTTGACCAGCGATACGTTCTACCAAGCATTTTCAACCTCTGGTTAGCTAATCATATACTTTGTTCGTAAATAAGGCCTAGTATCTAGGTCTTTCTGTTGTAACGGCGACTTCAATTGACTAGAACGAAATTCTTCATAAACACTCGGCGCCAATTAGCATATGATAAGATTCCCAAAGTTTGAGGTTACGAGTATTTCATCATCATCCGAAGAGGATAAAATATCATTGTAAAATAGAGCCATATTTCCTTCCTGCATACTGCACTCACTGCATTTGCACTTCAATTTTGGGGTTATGTTACTTTAATCACTGATTAAACTCAATGACCTGCCATTATTGCTGGGCGGTCAAGTTAACCCGTGATTATCTTCCCCTAGTCATGATTCAAAAGAATGGTGGAACGCAAAGTATTGATTAAATAAGGTTCATCAATGATTAACGATTTAATCAGAGTTCGTGAAATGGGACCTTAGACACTGTTTTTTCTCATCCTTGGCGGGATACTAGGCAGTCTGATAAGTCCCTGAAAAATGAAACACGGAGACGTTTTTTTGGCCAAAGTTGGTTTTATTTTTCTACATACTCTCCTTTTAGGTCGATACAGCGAGTCCAACGATTTTCTAACTTTTTGATACCGTCCGAAAAGTACTCGATCGGAAGGTCTCCAAAATACGCCTCAGTTTCAGCTATGAGCTCCTCATTTGAGTAAAAACGCTTACCGATGAGCCATCTCTTCAGGTTAGGGAACAAGTAATAGTCGCTGGGGACCAGGTCTGATGAATACGGTGGCTGAGGAACCAATTCGAAGCCGATTTCATGCAATTTTGCTTGTGAAACTAAGCATGAATGAACAGGCGCATTGTCGTGATGATAAAGCGGTTTTTTCTTCTTCAAATGCGATCGTTTTTCGGTGATTTCGATTTTCAATCGGTTCAATAATGATGAATAGTATGCTCCGGTTATGGTTTAACCTTTGTCAAGATAGTCCACGAATATCATGCCATGTGCATCCCAAAATACGGAGGTCATAACCTTTCCGACCCATTGTTGCGTTTTTGGACGCTTCGGAGCACTTTGGCCCGGCGGAACCCACTGTTTTGCCGGTTGCGTTGACTCCGGCGTGTAGTAGTGGATCCAGGTTTCATCCATGGTTATGAATCGGCGCAAAAACTCGGTCGGCTTACGCGAAAATAATGCTAAATTCTGCTGGGAAGTTGTCACACGAATTCGTTTTTGGTCCACTGTGAGCATACGCGGCACCCATCGCGCGCAGAGCTTCTTCATGCCCAAAACTGAATGCACGATATTGCCCACACGTTCCAATAATATGCCTACAGCATTAGCTACCTCTCTCAATTTCACTTTGGGATTATTCAACATCATATCATGAATTTTTTCGACATTTTCTGGTGTAGTGACCTCTTTTGGGCGCCCAGATCATTCAGCATCAACTGTGCTCGTACGGCCACAACGAAACTCGGTAAACCACTTATGAATCGTTCCAATCGACGGTGCAGAGTCCGGGTAATGCTTATCCAGCTTAGCCTTGGTCGCGGATATCGTTTTCTTGCGAAGATAGTAGTGTTTTATTAAAATTCGAAACTCAGATTTTTCCATATTAAAAAAAACTCGGAGGTTAGTCGCTTCTCAGTGCTGTAACTTGTAAATGCGTAAACATAAATGGATGAAGTTTTGACAGGCGTCATTTGAAGGATCAAGCTCGACGAAAATGGTCCACATTAGTGAATACTAATGCGATCTATTAGAATTTTCAGGTACTTATCAGACTGCCTAGTATATCTGGCTGCATCTTAAAACTGAGTCGAGAAATAGACCTTCGTCTTAATTTTATAGCCACTACAGGTAAAATGGCGTTTACTTGTCTTAAGTCGGGCCTTGTCTTGGCTGAGATGGTCGAACCTTTTTCGGCTCATAAATGAGATTAAAGCTGATGAAGGAAAAATGGTTAATTATTAAATTAGTTATTTTTAATTACAAAATTCAGAATCTTTGCGTCTAAATACGTATAACCTTTCAAAAATTTGTCGAGAAAAAAAAAATGGTAACTTTCTAGAAGGATCTCCTAAGCCGTTACAAATACGTGAAAACAAACAACATTTTCGGTATCATTGTCAAACAAGTATATACAAATGAAAATTCGTTAATAAGT
>NC_046657.1:73843369-73846353 GCF_010883055.1 Belonocnema kinseyi | reverse complement strand
CCTGGTATATATATATATATATATATATATATAATAATCACCAAAGTTTCGGCACTCATGCAGCACAGACCCTTATCAAGGAAGGGGATTTGGTTGGTTGTCTTCTCATTTTTTTCCTCCTTTTTATTTCCGTCCAAAGTAAAGATGAATAGTTTTCTTTTTTTCTTTTTTAGGGGGAAGGGAGGGGAGAGAACTGTTTCTTTTTTTAGATTCCAATAGGAACATTTTGCGGTAGTTGTCCAAATTTGGTCGTTAGATTCTTGATTTTATTTTCAGGAATTCTTTTCATCAATTTGATTATTGGACGTTAAAAAATGATTTTACGTTAGATTGTTTTCCTAATTAAATGTCCTAAATTTTAATGCGCATTATTAATACCAGTATCTCCTATTCCAAATCGTTTAGATTGAAATAACTATTCTTTTTCTAAAGCAGTGTTCGCTACACCTTGGTCACTGAATAATTATTAGGAAATTACTATTTTGATTAGTCGATTTATATTTACTAATACGTAAGTTAGTGAATGCAATAATTAATTTGCTACTTGAACTTTCTCTTTTCAGACTTAATTTGGCCGCATGAAACAAATACAGTTCATCCTTCTGAAATTCATAATTATAATATTAAATTGTTCGACAGTTTAAATTACCCAGGGCTAGCTTTACCAATAGCACCATACAATTACCATATAGGAATAGATGATAGGCAAGAGTACGCTTTCGGACCGGTTGTCCAGCCACGAAACATTCGTATAGCCAGGATTCACCCATATTCCAGGAGTATGCATCCTGAATAATAACCATGGAAGAGTTAAAATAAATGGCAAAAATGCCAACAAATTACAATAAATATCACAGTCAACATTTTTGTATATTTTCGTAATTTTAATTGCTTGAATTATTTAGGATTTCCGCATTGTCAGCAAGAAATGTTACCTTATAAACAAGGATAGCAGCAGCAACGTACTGATTCTCGACTCATTGAGATCACAAATGTTCACCACGCACATGCGTGACCAGAGTTCGAATAATTGAACGTTTTAGATTCTCACTCAGGTTTTACTGCGTTTTAACACTTTTGATAACCGGATGTGCTCAGGAGTTTTTGTTTTCTGCAGTTTTCCATTCCTCTGACCAAATGTTGAGGCAAATGCGAGCGCTTCGAATGAAAATCCGGCTGCAAACGGTGAGCGATTCAGGGATTGCAGACGAGTGAGTACTTCAGGCATTACCCAAAAGCTGATTGAAAGATTGGGCTATTTTAAGTTATTGTGAGATACTTGAGTTTAAGATAAAAAAATAATTTCTCCGGATCTCTTGAGGGAAAGGGAATGTTTAAGGTTGTTTTAAAAGAATGGAAATTATTAATGGCTATATTATACTTTGATAATAAATTATGGAGGAAAGTAAATAATTAATTAAAAGAAATTGCAAAAATGTTTCTTTATTTTTCTAACTTCACCTGACCTTATTCTACCTAGAATGAAAGTTGGTGTGCATTGAAATGGATTTACAGAATTACGATAATAGAGAAATAGAGCAGTTTTCTAAAGATCCAAAACGTTGTGGATTGGACCGTTTCTGAAATCACTAAATAAAAAAAAAATACAGTTAAACCTGGATTTCGTGATCCTCCATTTAATGTTTCCGAAAATTGAAGCCGCGTAGTGGGGATGGGTAAGAGGAACTGCGGTAGGATATGCGGTGCTCACTCAAGCGTTAAGAAAACAGAGGGACAAAAACAGCAAAGAAAAAAAAGGAAAATGACAAAATAGTTCCGAGACTCTGGATTTAATGTTACGCTCAGTCCCAAAATTTACACTAAATCCAGGTTTTACTATAATTCAATCCGTTTTCTTTTAAATTTTAAATTAACAATATATGAAAACCTTATGATAAAAAGTTTCAAATACATTGAAGGAAAGGTCATTTAGAATGAATGATACAACTGACCGAGTGCAAATGCTTCGACTTGAATTGCCCCCCATCAAGACATGCTGAAGTCGAAAGTTTGACTTGAGCATGTCTCAGTTTTGAGACGGAGCCAGGTTTCAATTTATGTCTTCGAGACAGGTTTCTATGTCTTGCAGGCATGAATTTATCTCTCGAGTCGAATTTTTATCACACCAACCCGAGCGGTTTATACCTTCGAGTGTACACCTGTCCTAAAAAACAGGGTCATTCCCACGGTCATAAAACCTAATCTTTGTTAATTATCAAACAATGTTATATATTTTTATACAATATATATATATAATTAAAAATTTGCTATAAGGACAACCGCAGGATTTCCCCGAGAGCGGGTGCTAATCTGAAAAATTGCACCCGCTTCCAGCGAAATCGCGGTAAAATTTCAGCCATAACCACGTCTCGCAACCGTGAGATAGGTGGATACAGTCTGTAAAGGAATCAATACGACGATCCAGCAAAAGCCTCGTGCACCCTAAGAACACGGAGTGAGCCAAGAACAACCGCCTTCTGCATTTTTCCCGCAAGTGTTCTAGCATATTGTTGACACGCAGGGATGCTTTTTAGGCTATTAGCAAGTGAAAGCTTGGCACCTCCATGAGCCAACCAACCAACGTCTCTTTCTTTTCATTCTGCTTGGCTATGATGTTTTTGTCAGCTTGTGTCGAAAATTCGATAACGAACATGGTTCGCTTCTCGAAGTCAAGAAGAACCATGTCAGGCCTCGAGTGAGCAACAGAAACAATTGTCGAGAATATAAAATTCCAGTATATGCGGCACTTCCCATTCTCGACAATTGACTCAATTTCCCTAGGAGCATTTAGAGGAGCGATATTAAGGTGAATGCCGTAGGAGTGGCAGAGATGGTAATAAAGCACTGTTAGTGCCGCATTGTGCCTTTGAATGTAGGTCGTTCCCGCGTGTGTTAGACAACTAGATAGTATGTGAGCTAAATGCTCGGGGTGTGTATGGCACGCCTTTCACAGTGTGCATGGCACAGTTTTCACACCTCCGCTT
>NC_046657.1:73824153-73843269 GCF_010883055.1 Belonocnema kinseyi | reverse complement strand
ATGATTTTTGTTGGGATTTGATAATGGTGGGAATAAAGAGGACAAAAGAAATAAAAAAGAGAAGGAAGGGGATTTAGTTGGTTGCCTTCTTATATTTCTTTCCTCCTTTTTATTTTCGTCCGCAACAAAGATCAATAATTTTCTTTTCTTTTTTTCTTTTTTATGGGTTAGGGAAGGGAGAAAAGTGTTCCTTTTTCAGATTCCAATGGGAACATTTTATGGTGGTTGTCCAATATTTACTTATAGGATTAAGGAAAATCAGAAAGATGAATCACAGAATATTAAGTACCGTTCTCAGTTTGTTGAAATAAGGAAAATAATTTGTTTTCACGCGTGGCAAAGATACTTCAGATGTATCAAATTGTTATGTGTAATTTAGACGCACTGAAATAAGATATTACGCAAAAGGGGTATAAGAAAATTAAAAAATTGTTAGCTTGGATAGTTAAGTGTTATAAACAAATTGTATTAACAAATACTCGACATTAGGGGTTATTCGTCTTCAAAGTATATTTCTGCTTTGACATCGCTTGCTTTCATCGTTAGGATGATACGTGAACATTAAAATTTAAGATTAAATGTTATTTTTTATTTTATAAGCAAATCATATAAAAAATGCACATTTTGACCGGTTTTAGGTGAAAAGAAACCGCTTTTCTTCCGAACTTATTGAAAGTATGTTGCCAGTGATGTTTTCTGAAAATATATTTGCCACCTATCAATATTTGTTTATTTTATAAAGAAAGTATATAAACAAAAGCACATTTTCGGCGTTTTTTAGCGAAAAGAACTAGTTTTTTCCTCTGATCTTGCTGAAATTATATTGCCAATGCTGTTTTCTGAAAAAATATGTATTTGTTAACCTACATTGTTTTTAAAGTAAACAAATAACGAGGTGTAACATAATTTTATCTGGGCAATTAATTTGCAATATAATTTAAGAAATAATAAAATAGAAACGATTTTTTTGTGCCTATAGATATCTCCAATGTACATTTGATTATAAAATAAACGATTAGCGATGTTTGGCAACATTTTCTATACAGCATCATTGGCCATATAACTTCAATAAGATCAGAAGAAAAAACGATATCTTTTCGCTTAAAAACGACTTATATGTAAATTCTTAGAATAGTTTGTTTATAAAATAAGTAAATATTAATTCATGGCTAATTTTTTTCAGAAAACATCATTGGCAATATAATTTTAGCATCGAGACAATTCGGAGATGAAGCTATAGGACACCACAACTACGATGTTGAACACGATGCGATAGAAAACTCAATTGAGAAAGTCTGTGTCACTGAGGTTAGGGATAAAATTAAGAACTTGATAAACGGTAAGGCTGCCGGGGTAGACGGTATTAACGCTGAAATGCTTAAACATAGTGGCGAGTACATACCACATAGAGTTTGCGAATAGATAAATTTATGTTTCGAGATGAGCGATGTCCCAGGCGATTGGAAAAAAGCAATTATCGTACTAATATACAAAAGAAAGGGAGATAAAAGCGACTGAAATAATTGCAGAGGGATTAGCTTATTAAGTACCGTAAGTAAAATATACTCAAAAATACTTATTCGTAGGGTAATGAAAATAACAGAAGCAAAGATTTGGGAAGTCCACAGTGGGTTTATGCCAGGAAGGTCATGTGCGGATCAAATATTTAGCTTAAGGCAAATAACAGAAAAAAGTTGGAGAGTAGGAAAAAAAGTGTTCTGAGCATTTGTTGACCTAGAAAAAGCTTTTGATAAGGTAGATAGAAGTAAACATTGGGAAGTCCTGAAAAAGTATGGAGTCAATGTGTGGCTCCTACAAGCTATAAAAACAATATATACGAGTAGCAAAGCGAGTGTAAGGGTGAATGGGAAATTGATTGACTGTTTCGATATCATTTAAGGATGGCTCTTTTCGACGAAAAGGGTGGGGATTTCGAAACAGTAAGGGTACGTGGGTTAGCGTTAGCTGATGATAGGGTTGTTATGGCAGAGTCAATCGAAGACTCATAAAGAATGTTGAATAAACTAGATGCAAGCACGAAGAGCATGGGCCTCAAAATTAACGCAAATAAAACAAAAACTATGGTGTTCGAAGGAAGGAATGAGAAAGCACTATGCAATATTTTATTAAATTATGAGGAAACTGAACAAGTTGATAAGTTTGTATACCTTGGTAGCTTATTTACTAGGGACGGGAAGATTGATGAGGAATTAGATAGACGCAGAAACGAAGGTAAGAAGGTTATTGGTAGAGCAGGTCCTCTTATCAGAAGTAAAAATATATCAAATAAAGCTAAAATGGCAATAAATAATTCTATATTCGTACGGACTGTACTATACGGTAGCGAGACATGGACTTATCAAGAAAAAGATAAGAGTAAAATTAACGCAATTGACATGAGATTCATGCGCATAATATGCGGGAAAACCCTGATGGACAAAGTAAGTAACGAGATAATTCTAAAAGAATGTGGTGCAGAAGAGACGCTAGTAGACACATGGGAAAGAAATCGGTTAAGATGGTTCGGGCATGTTGAGAGAATCCCAAATGAGCGACTAACGAAACAAGTGTATCGAGGTAAAGTAAATGGCAGCGTACCCAGAGGTAGACCGCGGAAAGTATGGTAAGTACGCCAGGACAGGATAGTACGGTAGCAAATAGTTAATAAAAAGAGTGTCAGTAGAGTGAATGACGCCTGAAACAAAAGACCTTGGCCATTAATGGACCCAAGCTAGAGAGATTGATCAGCAACCTGGGTCGGAGGAGTGTTGCGGAACGAACGTGTTATTTACATAAATAACACGAGAATTCTGGATCAATCTGAAAATTCTCTATCCCTTCCACACATTACTCCTTTCCCCACCGAGTGAGTCACGCCTACCCCGAAAGGGAAATGGCTTAATGGTGTATATGGTCAGAATAAAAAAATATTTCTTTTCGCTTGAAAAGCTCATATTGTTCATTTATTCACATAAATTATTTATGAAATGAACAAATATTGATGGGTGGCAAATCATTTTTCAGAAAAAGTTATTGGCAATATAATTTGAGCAAGGGCAGAAGAAAAAATGGTTTCGTTTCGCTTAAAATCGTCCAAAGTGTGCACTTATTCATATAATTTGTTTATTAAATAAACAAATATTGATAGGTTGCAAAATTGTTTCAGAAAACATCCTTGGCAATATAATTTCAGGAAGGTCAGAAGAAAACCGAGTTCTTTTCGCTTAAAAACGGCAAAAATATGCATTTGTTTATATAAATTGTTTATAAAATAAATAAATAACATTGAATATCAAATTTTAATATCCACGTATCACCCTAACGATGAAAACAAACGAGTTTAGATCAGATATATAATTTTCAGACCAATAACCCCTAATGTATAGTATTTATTAATACAATTTGTTTATGAAAATTAAATATGCAAATTTACAGCTTTTTTCTTTCTTGTACCCCTTTGAATTAAATCCAAGGGACGCGAAGCATAAGAGAATTTTTTTCTAGAAGATAAAAAATGCTATTAAAAAAAGCGAAATTGTTTTCGCTGTGTGCATTAAACTAAAATTAAATAAACAAAAAAATAAGAACCATGTATTCAGTAAGTTTATGTGAGTAATTTTTTGTTTAAAATCATTGAAATAAAGTGAGAAGATGAAAAAAATGAATACTGTGAGGATTTTCTAATTCATTGAGGAAATTTTTTCTGTGACAATAGATGCAGTCATTTGACATAGCACAGGCATCGGAAAGAGTATACATAAGAACAACCTAACTTATGCCCCAGTTTCAGATTAGCCCCGAAGAAGTGAGCTGCATATGTTCAAGAAACGTCGGCAAAAATTCGTAGACGTATATACGATTGGAACCGCAAATATCTCTTTTTTATCCTAACGAATTACCTTGAGAAAATTAAATCTATTATACAATATTTATAGTTGCATCTACAAAAAAAACTAAAATCTTCATATACAAAACAAAGTAATTTATATAATTTTCAATCCAAATTCTATAAATAATAAGCAATAGTTGTGTAATAGCGATTCTCATACGATACTTAATCAATGAGCAAAGAATATCACTTGGTTTTACAAAAATTCAAATCTTTGTAATGAAAACTGAAAAAATTGATGTATTTGTTAATTAAAATCATTTAAATAATTAAAGGTCGTCGTGAAATGTCAAGTTGACACTGGAAAATATCACTGATTAGATATTTTCAATCAATCCTGCATTTTAAACGCATTATATTTATTAAATAATAGACGAAACGTGAATTTGTTTGTAAAATTTGTATAAAAAATGACCAGGTATTAGTTGTTTTTGTTTGGTTGTTAAGCAAACTACAGTTTACACATATTCCCCTCCCCCAAAAGTTTCAAGCGACAAGAAGGAGATAATTCTGCACAAAGAATATTTATTAACTAAATTGTTCATATCAATATAGAAATATTGTCAAATCAATTAATACCGCTCAAGGTTATTCTTATAGAGTATTTTCATTGAATCTGATTGTAAGAGCATTAATAAAAAATTTGTTTTAACAAGCCGGTGCTCTAAAAAAATTTCTTTTTTTATTATTTTCCTTATATAAAGAATGTTAAAAAATCCTTTTTTTAATCGGCCTTGACCGATCTATGGAGAATTTTATTAGTTATTGTTTAAAAAAAAACATTAGAATTTGATTAAAATTGTGGCCTGTGGACTAATTTGTCCAGATAAACCTTTTTTTCCCACTGTAGTGTCGGTATAAAAATTTAGCTGAAAGACGTTTTGACTTCTCTTTCTGTGCTATGAATATGCCTGAATTTTGGAAAACCTCTCTTGTCTCTTAAATTGATGATTTTAGTGCAAAAATTTATTCAACTTAAAAGACGTAATTTTTATGTTCTATATCTTTTATAAAAAACTTTTTTGTTTAGTTCACCATTTTTCAAAAAAGGAGCTGATGAACTTCAAATTAATTGTATGTACTCTCTACTCATAATAATAGTCTTTTTTTCAATTAACAAAAACAATCGTATCACAATTAAGACTAAATACCAATCTTTCTATTGCTTAATATCTTATCTGAGTGCCTCTAAATTACACATAATAATATCACACATCTGAAGTATATTTGCAACCTGAGAGAAACAGATTACTTTAATCAAGATAATTTGGATCCACCAATAACATTGCGACTCGTGTCTTCTACTGGAACGTATTGGAAAACACTCGTTAGTTATTCTCTAATGAAAATTGTTTAAAACTTCCTTTTCTTTATTTCAAAAAAAAGATGAAAGCCGTACTTAGTTTTCTGTGCTTCATTTTTATCATTTTCGTTAATTTTATAGGTAAATATAATAGTATCTATAATTTAAAGTGCATTATTAATATCTGTATTTCCCATTCGAAATCGTTCAGGTTTCAATAATTCTTCTTGGAAAACAGTGCTGGCAACATCTTAGTTACTGAATGATTAGTACGAAATTGCTGAGTTGATTAATTGATATATACTCACAAATACTTTAGTTAGTTTATACAATAATTCATTTCCTACTTATACTTTCTGTTTTCAGAATTAGTTTCACCAAATCCACCAAATGCAGTTCATCCATCCTTAATTTATATTTATACCATTAGATTGTTTGAAGTTCTAAATTACCCAGGTCAACCATATCTAGCTTTACCAATAGCGTCACGCTTAGCCCATGTAGGTACAGATGAGAGGTACGAGTACGTCATTGGGCTCTTTGAACGTGGAAAATTGTACCCACTTCTGGTTCGTAGACCGGATCTTCAGGATCTCAATGGAAATCACAATCAACGAGTAAAAGTGCGGATAACTATCGGGATAAATAACGACTTTGCTGAAGAGATTGTACCAATATATGAGAACGATACTCTGAATAGTGTTTTCGGTCCGTTTAACCAGCCACGAAACGTTCATAAGGCCTGGTTTCACCCGTATCCGAGAAATATGCATCCTGCATAATAACTGTCGAAGAGTTAAAATAAATCCCAAAAATGCCACCAAGTACAATCTATATTATGTCATAATCAACATTTGTGTATATTTAGATCATTTTAATTGCTTGGAATACTCAGTAGGGCAGCTTTCTCAACGAGAAACGTTACATTATAAACAAATATAGCAGCTACTCAGTGATTCTCGACTCATCAAGATCTCAAATGTTAAGCGTTGCACGTGCGTGTCTATTCTTTGGATGGGTGAGCGTTTAAGATTCTCGCTTAGACGTTTCTTCAGAGCTTTTTAATACTTTCGATAACCGGATGTGCTCAGAAGTTTTTGTTTGCTGCAGTTTTCCACTCCTCTCACCAATTGTTCAGGCGAGGTCACTTAGAGGCCTTATTAAGAGTTAGGCTATTTTAGGTAATTGTTTGATACTTGGGGTTCAGCTAAAAAGATATTTTCTGTAGGTTTTCCGTGAGAGAGGGAATGTTTAAGGCTGGTCCAAAAGAACGGAATTTATTATTAGTTATATTATACTTTGATTAAACATTAGGCAGAAAAATAAATAATAGAGTGAACAAAATTGCAGAAATGTTTCTCTAATTTTGTAACTTCACCTGACACCTTTTTCTACTAGGATGAAAGTTGGTGCGCATTGAAATGGATTGACAAAATTAATGGAAAAAATAGGACAGTGTTTTAGATCCAAAACTTTGTAAATTTAACCATTTGTGAGATCATTAAAAATAATCTCAATTGTTTCAATCTTTAATTCTTTGGCTAGCAGATTACAATTTAGGGTGGGACAGAAAGCAAACAATTAAATCCATTAGAAAAATTAAAATTAAGAATATATGAAAACGTAGTGACAAAAAGTACACTTCTGTCTGGCTATAGAAGGAGCTTTGGGGGTACCCTTCATCTCCTTCGTACAATCTCGGGATTTGCCAAACCATTAACAAACAAAGTCGTCTGAATCTTTTCTGTTGAAGTTTTGTCTTAAAAAATATTTTAATAGCTTTTTTCCATTTTGGTTTTATAATGTCATAATGAACGTGAAAATGTTTGTGCTCAAAAATCAAACTTTATCAACTTGAAGTAACAAAGAATAAACTTAAAATTTAAGCACTAAAATTGAAAATCTTGAATTTTAAACTTTGTATGTTGACGTCTTAAAATGTTTGTATTAAATAACTTTTGATTCGAATGCAAAATCATTTACACGTGTAAAATGGAAAGTAGTTAAAATTTACAATTAAACAAGTTGTTTTAAATTTGTTCTTTTTCAATTAAAAATTATTTTTCAATTTTTTCGGAACTTCTAATTATTTTAATCAATAACACATAGTGAAAGATAAATATTTATTTATCCAAAATGGCCTACTTTAAACTGTTTTAATTTTTAATTGATCAATTTTTAAAGTCTGAATTTTGAAATTATTTAAATTAAAAATGTCAGCTTACAAATAAAAGTCTAAAATGGAAATGTTTTAATTAAAAGATTTTTGAATGGTGCATTGGACAGCCAATGTTATCACAATTGAAAAAGATAACAACTTAACATATTATTTTGAAAGCTGTTAAAATATAAATTTGGACTGCTTTTTTTTCTAAAGATTTCTAAATTTTTCGGTGAAAAAAATCTGCAAAATAGGCTGTTTTGAAGCACCTGATTCCATTTCGTCTGAAAGTTTATATGTATCTTCGAAATGTAAACGCGTCCTCTTATTTTCCTTCGACAACTTTTAATCCAACATTGCATTTTCATTTATTTTGATATGCAGAACCCAATTTTGAAGCCAAATCTGTATAGCAACGATCGAATCTGTTACATTATTCTGAGAACATACTGTATTACAACAGTCTGCTTTTAGAGAATTTATTATATTCATTGTAAGTAAGCTTACTGCATTTCTTCTGAACGAAAAGTTCTGAGCCTCTTGTGGTATGATTCAATCATAAATTTTCGGACTGGAGTGACCATCCATTTGCATTAATTGAATTGAATTAAATGTTAAGTGTCAAGACTTGCTAGTGCGCTTCCTGGCGGGCCGAAGGAACCAAAAGGATCCTCTACAAAGTACCCCCAAAGAACCCACAGAGTCCCTCTTCGGTTCCTTCTTAAGAAACTTAAAAAAAACAGCAAGATCAACTTTCAAATTGTTAAAATTCGGATTCTACGTTAAAATTTGCATTAGAAACTCACGGAGTAATCGCAACACTTTTTCTTGTAGCGTTAAAAACTTTAAAATATAAAATACCTGTCATTTATATAGGTCGAAGGTGGCTTTAAGTGCATCTTCTTTTACTAGCAGTTAATAAGCGTTCCGTTGGTAATTTGAAGAATTTTGTCTGCATGTTAGCGCCACGCAATGGAAACCTTAGACAACAACGCTGCGATGCAAGTGAGAGAAAATTGTATTTTTAAACATCGCGCGCAACATACTACTTGAGCTATTATGGGTGCGCTTGAAGTCATCTTCAGCAAAATTTAAGCAAATTGTTAAACATTTTTAACGCTGCAAAAAAAAGTATTTCGATTACTCTGTGAGTTTCTAATACAAATTTTAACGTAGACTCTGAATTGCAACAATTGAAAAGTTGATCTTGTCATTTTTTGGAGTTTTTAAAGCAGGAACCGAAGGGGAACTTAGTGGGGTCTTAACGGGTACATTGTAGAGGCCAATTTTGATCTCTTCGGTCCGCCAGGGCTAGGTACTAGAAGTGATCACAACTACTCTGAAAAGGTTTAGTAGGATGATTCACCTTCCAGTCCAGTCCGTAACGAAGCCAGTAAAGCCGTGCTGCCCTGCAGGGGGGCAATACGGTGTGAAAATAAAGCTGTAGTGTGTCTGGCAATGAGTTGACATTGTCCTCATCAAAGCCGGAAAAGCCTCGTACTTAGCCCTGGAGAGCTCTGAAGGTTATAACCCCCAAGATAGTGGACTCACCTGCGATCGGACCAGGACCCTTACCGTGCAGGGATTGAAATTAGCATGGCTTCCAATACAAGAAACTTGAAAAAAACTTATGGTTGTGAAAACAATCAGAATAAATTTTATCACATTTGCACAAAATATTAAATCCTAAAATATCGAAAGAACATTACTGGGAAAATTCGGGACATGTATGCAAAATACCTCAACATTAAGTTTCCAGAACAAGAGGAAAGCCGGGCTTCTCATATAATATACTCCGCTTGCAATTTAATGTTGTACAAATGCGAAGAAAGTAAAAACAATGCAAGCTTGAAATTTATTGTACCTGTAATTTGGGAAAAACCGCAAAATAAAATGGATTGTTACTTCTGCATGAACGATGCGAACAAATGGGGAATTTTCAACAAATAACCAATAACTTACAATACAGTCCTTTCGGTGATAGGACCACAAATGAAAAAACCTCCAGACATTCCAGTAGACACTGGCACTTTTCATCCAAACACTGAAAAAAATAAGGCAGTTCTGGAACATGAGACAGACTATTTTACAAGCAGCATTGCAGATTCCAACATTGAATGTGAAACATCTGTTGACAAGTACACTACATATGAAACAAAAACGAGACATTCAGAGAGGGGATCCCAAAAAAAATTGAATAACCACTTTTTACATCGCTCTACATAACTAGCTTCACCAAGAAGCGAAGTATTTTGAAGAAACTGACCACGAGTAATTTTCCCTAAAAAATAGGTCAAAAGATTTCAAATTTGTAAGGCCATAACTTATGACCTATTGGGGCTAGTTTTTCACATTTTTTTAAACTCCTTGAAATTGTTTATGCATTAATTAAAGTTTGGAAAATTCTTTTGTAAAATTAACAGGTCTCAAAGTACAGATACAAACTTCAGAATATGGTTTTTACGTATCTTTTTTCAAAAAGTTCGGGCATATTCGAGGACCATAACTTTGCTTAATTTTGTTGTTGAACATTGTGTTCGCACATTGAATGGGGCGGGTCGGTCTAAACTATAAAATAAAGCCTGTCTATATTTAAATCATTTTAAATCTGATACACAATCGTTGTCTGAACCCTTCTCCGAAGTAACGAGACAAGTTTCCAATTTAACGATTGAAATTTGCTTAAAGAAGGTACGTAAAGTTTTCAATAATTAAAAGCATATGACTCGACGATAGAGGAAAAAGCGCAAATGAAAAAAATCGATAACACTTTACAATCAGAATTCCATTAAAATTTAAACATGTAAAATGAAAGTATAAATGGAGAAGTCGATGTTAAATAAGTAAATTCAAAATAAAACAACGAACTTAATAAAATGTGTCAGTCAATTTTGATCATTCCGCCCAAAAATAAATAAATAGTTAAAGCTTTCGTTGACAGAATAAGACAGAAATAAGTAAGTTCAAATATTCAGATAACACAACTGAAGTGCTGAGAAACACAATGCACACATGACCATCAGAACCGGGTTGAAGTTTAACGACACGACTTTAAGTTCACTTTGTAGGTAGAGAATTTTTATCACAGATAAAAGTGAGATCACCAAATTCAAGTGAAAATAAGGAGTCTATCACTACAAACAAAGTTGAAGCTCTTTCAGATAATCCAAGCATTTGTTGTAACAATTGCCACCAAGATAAGCGAATCGACGCGATATCAATGTAACTTTCTTTAGCGATACAGTTGAGAGATTGTCCAATTAAAAAATGATATGGAGTAAAAGCCTTAAGATGATCAGGATCATCGGGCATGGAATGAAGATGTCTTAAATTCAAGCAGCTCTCTACTTAAAACAGAAATTTGCTCATTTCTTCGTATGTAATGGTAGCATCTCCGATAACTACCCAAAGGTGGTGTTTCGCTTACTTCACTGCTGCTTCCCAAATTTTCCCAAAATTTGGCGCAGCTGGTGGAAAAACTCGCCAATTTGTTCCGCACGAAGCGAGACACGTCTGCTCCAACGAAGTTTGTACCTTTATCGCTGGTCATGGTATCACAAATTCTACGTACCATCCATTATAGAGGTTT
Organism: Belonocnema kinseyi; assembly: GCF_010883055.1. NCBI lineage: Eukaryota > Metazoa > Arthropoda > Insecta > Hymenoptera > Cynipidae > Belonocnema > Belonocnema kinseyi. Next base: position 73,832,327 of record NC_046657.1, on the reverse strand, counting down.
TAAGGCTCGATGATGATGATCGATAAGAAGAGTCGTCAGCGTTGACTCAGAGCTGAGAATGAGAGGCTGTCGCTCATCAGGATCTAAGGCTGAATTCTTCAACTTACCTTCTACATGAAGCAGTTATTCGGAATCTACGTAAGGTGTTAAGCGCCCTAACTTGCTTTTAAAAGGAAGAGATCTTCCTGATGAAAGAGCCTTAATGTCTAATTTAAAATAAAATTAATCTTCGTGTCAAATACAATTAGGCGAGATTTCTTAAGTTCTAAAGGTGAAAGGAATGATGACGTTGAAGAGGATTGGCGAAAATGAACTTGGATAAGTCGTTGTAACCAGGCAGTGGCTCGTAGAAGTTTATCCGAAGAAGGGTGCCACCAAGAAGAAAATGATGATAGCTTCTTGGCAGAGAGACCTCTTGAAGCACAATGAGCGGGGCTACTTTATTATGAAACGTTAGGCTAAATTGCTGATGGTACTGCGGTTTAGATTTCTGAAACACCATTAACTATTAAGGCTTTCCTTTTTGCGGGACAAAAGTGTTTGCTGAACGTGCTGCTTAAGTAGAACAAGCGGCACTGTCCCACAGTCTTCTAAGCGTGGTAGCGATACCTGTTTTAAGGGGTCGACTTTAGTTTTCGATATCAATAGCGAAACTCACTTCGTATCAGAAACACGGATCGCAAAAAGATAAACTATTGCGTTGAAGGCTCTTTTCGAAGCATCAGAGAATCTATTAAATTCACAGAAACCAGAAGATGAGCTGAATTTTATCCACAAGGGACTTTCATTAGGGATATGTCACGAACGCTGTCTCGATACGCAAGCCAAGGCTGGCGAGCCTCGCTCGGAAGAGGATCGTCCCATGCGATGTTGAAAACCCAGAGAGTTTGAATAAGGATCTTAGCTCTTATTACAACTGGACGCAACCATCCCAGCGGATTGAACAGCTGAGCCATCTGACTCAAAACGGTACGTTCTGTGATGACTTTTGGATAAGCTAATATGGACGTGGAAACTGATCAAATCTCGTTGAGGTTTCCAAGAGAAGTCCAGTATATGAAACGATTGCTGGAATCCATGCAGTAGCAATAGAATCGAACCGAGGTGAAGACCAGGCAACGGCCCCGGACAAACGCGAGAATATCGTTTTGATTGGTCCAACCTTCTCAGGAAGATTATAAACTGTTCACAAGAATGCTCCTCAGCATCAAGGGGATACATGTGAGCAACTGTATGATGATAAAACGGTTGCAACGTTCAGAGGAAGAGTCCCCACCAATTACTGCTAAGGAAGTAAAGAAAATTGCCATTAGAACTAAGAACAGTGCAATGCCAGGGCCAAATAAAAGCACCAACTTTTGGTGGAAGAAGTTCATTAGTCTACTCACGTGGATACAAGAGAAGGCTGGCAGGCTTTAGGTAAAGAGGTTTGAGAAAGGCTTAAGGGACTGAAGGTGCATTCCAGACTAGTGGGCGCACATGCTTTTGTAGTATACAAGACTTGTCGTAACATCTCACAAAAGACACATTTAAAAGGGAGGTCTTCCGAGGAGACTCTTTCAGCCTGCTACTTCTTTGCATCACCCTCTAGCCTCTATCAGTAGCATTCCGACGTGACATCTCTAGACACTTATGTAGAATCCTTTTAGGGGCGGTAAATAGGTACGCTAAGTCGATTGGCAGGTTCTTTGGACTGAAAAAGTGTGCCTGCGTCCACCTGCACAAAGGAAGACTATAAACTACATCTTCGGTTGATGATCCGGATGTTCAACTTATAGGTGTAAATACCACTTAACATCTTGATAAACACCTTAAAACATCTTGATAATCGCAAGCGAAAGCCGAGGATGCGCATTTAGTAAAAAAGGTCCTCGAAAAAAAGGTGTCGCTAAATTTTTAGAAAAATTTGGGCTTCTGAATCAACTGGAAAGAATAAAATCCAGGAGAACAATATGCCAGTCTTTCCTATACTGCTCAATACAACTCCAAATGTCCCGTTCTTGGACATGTGAGCCGGAGGGGATGACGTAAACGTTCTGGTTGTCTCTTAAATATAAAAAAATCAAGAATCAACTTAATTGCCACATTTTTAGAAATTTTAAAAATAAAGAATCAAAAAAAAATTTTATTTTGGCTAAATCAAAATTCAAATTCTTCTCTAATGACCGAAATTCCAATTTAATTACGAAGTCTTGAAAATCAAAAGGCCAAAATACCGACGTAAAGAAATTATATTGACAAAAATTGTAAAAAATTTAAATTCTTCTTGAGCTTTCAATTTTCTTATTTAACTATGAAATTCTTAATTAAAGATAATATCTAATATTTGAATGGCTGGCGTACAAAAAGGGGTAACCCACATTTCTATTTTTCAGAGAAGGCAGGCATGGTCTAAAAGGGATAACCCACATGTAGAGTGTCCTTTCTTTACATATTAATTTGAGAATAACTTCGATTTATCATTGTAATAATTTCATATCAGAGACTTGTAAATTATCCAATGTTTTTAAAGCTTTTGGTAAATTTTTTTCTAATAAGTAAAACTAGTTTATCTGCAAAAAAATGCATTCAAAAATGTTATTTTCTGATCATTGTACACGAAAAATGTTTCATAGATTGAATAATTTAAAAATAAATTTGTCACAACGTAAGTTATTGAGTTTCAAATTTTTTTTAGTCATTTGTATCTGTGATTTACATAAGAAAAAAAATTACAATTATCAAATAAGTCATGTTCCATAGAAAAAATTGTGTGATTTGAAATCAAAAGAAATATTATATTACAATGGAGTTTTATTGTGGAAATATAATATATTTGTATTTTTCGTTTTAGAATTTCAAAATTTCTTTTTTACAAAATGCAAACATGAGTATTGGAAATCATTGAATTATCAAGATCTATAGGCGAGGATTTTGTCAAAGAATTTTTAAATGTGAAAAAGTGCACTTTGAAAATTTTGAGGGTTACCTTACAGTTTTTTTGTAAACAAACATTTTTATTCTATTAAATTCGTTATTTATAAATTTCAGGAAGCTACAATTGAATATGGAATGGATAGCCGTCAATCCGTCCAAAAAATAGTATAGTTACCTACGTCCTAAGCAATTTCGAATTAAAGAAAATTAAAATTTGGGTGAGAAATATTTTTGGAGAACAATCGAATTTGACGAAAATAATATTGCGTATGTAAACAAGAAAAGAAAAAAATTATAGTGATTCGCGTAGTGGGGATGGGTGAGAGGAGCCACGGTAGGATGTGCGGTGCTCACTGAGGCGTCGCGAAACATAGAGAGAAACAAGAAAGTGAAAAAACAGGAGAGAGACAAAATAGTTCCTAGAATTTTGGATTCAATGTTACGCTCAGTCCCAAAATTGACATTAAATGGAGGTTTGACTGTAATTCAATCCGTTTGTTTTAGAATAATAACATATGAAAAAATTATGATAAAAAGCAAGTGCATTCTTCTATTTAGAATAGAGGACACATATGACAATAATTAAAAACGGTTTAAAAATAATGAGTATAATACAGTAATTAAAAACGGTTTACTTAGTGGTCCTGATTCCAAATATCGTGTTTGCGTAGACTGGCCCGCCAGATTCACTTTTAAAGCAAAATGTTTAGCACGATAATTAGATTAGAGGCAATTGTTAAAAATTTAAAGGCAAAACAACCCTCTATCTTCAATAAGTGCCAAGTTATGGTTCTCGAAAGAACTCGGATTAAAAAAAAAAAAAGAATTGGAACCCCATATTCTAAAGTTTCTATATGTACTTTAGAACCTGTTAATTTTACAAAAGAATTTCCCAAACTTCAGTTGATGTAGACGCAATTTCGAGTAATTAAAAAAAATCTATTAACCTAACCCCAATAGGTCATAAGTTATGGTCTCGCAAAGTTTAACACTTTTGATTTATTTTTTGGGGAAAATTCCTCGTGTTCTGTTTTTCCAAAATGCTTCGCTTGTCGGTGAAGCTACGGAAGTGGTGAAAGAGATAAATTTTTGGGCAGAAAATTGTGCGTAAAAAAAAACTTTCTAGTCTGCTTAGACCTCTTCGAAAAAAAATATGTATATATATTTTGAGTTATTTGTAGCTAAAATTTTTGTTTAAACTTCTCGTTTCGTACATTTTTTTGGCTAACATGCCTATGTCTCTGTCGTTAAGGTGTGTTTACGCTATGGAGACTAGAAGATTATATTTTTTTAGTTTACCCACAATTTTCTGCCCTGCTGTGCACGTATGCAGTTGTCACTTGTCCAACTATGCACTTCCCCAAATGTCACTCACCCAACTGTGCATACACTATTATGTTTATCTTTGTGTAAAAGTGCATTATTTCAAGAGTAAGCAGTTCAATTTTGGTTCAAAATTAATAGAAATTGAAAACTTTAAGGAGTTAAAAAAATACATGAATTTTTACAGCCCGAAAAAATACATTTTCTAGTTGCAGTAAGCACTTGAAGTTGGTAATGGGTACATTTGACCCAGTATGCCCTTTACGTTCCATACAGGAAGTGTGTCACTATTTTTTAAAAGTGAGTTTAAAAATATTTTGAAGGCTATTTTTATGAAAATATTCCTTCCAAGTTATTATAGATATAAGAAAATCTTATTTAAAATTTACTTTTTATTATGCCTCAGTGGTCGTGGAGATGTCTAATGTCTTTAGGACGCCCTAACGACGACTAACTGCTGTGCCCACTAGGTAGATATTATTATTTTCATGTTATTTGCTCGAATGCCGAAAAACCCAACCACATGTTTTTTATTTTAAATTCAATTGATTTTTAAAGGCTGTTAAAAGCCCATAAAGTTTCACGTGTATTTTCCATGAAAAAGGGCCTTTTTGGAAAGTTGCGATAGAATCTTTGGTATTAGATTACCTTACTGCATTCCAGAGCATTCCAGAGTTTAGCTTGCATAAAAACAAATAAAATGTTACTAATTCTCGCTTTATATGATTTAAAATAATTTGGCTATGATTTAAGGGAAGTATTATCAGGTTTTTCAGATCCGAATCTAACGAGAATTTTTTTATAATTTCATTTTTGCTATTTTTCTTAAACTTACATAAAAACTACCACTTATGTCCGATTTTAAGGTTTATCGACTGTATTTATTCGCTTCAGAGAGTATTTTAGCTTTTTTAGGAGAGTATTAATTCTTTATAATATTATTTTGCTGCTGCTCTCCTAGGAAATTGTTTAGTGAATGCCAAGATCTAACTCAAGAAAATGCCACATATAATTGTCCATGATTAAATACATCTTTACGAATATCTTACCGATAGTATCAAAAGTTTGTCCTTGATTTTTATTAATTGTCATTGCGAATGCCAGCTTCAATAGAAATGGTAGTCGCTTAAAAGTAAATGCGTAAATTTCTTCATAATACAATGTAATACGATATATAAAGACAATGTCCCCTGCCTTATCACCTCTTTAAATGCGACATCGTAGAAGATTATTTGCATCAATAAATACTTTGCGAATTCTACTTCTTGTGGTAAAGTGCCCATATTTGCTGTTAGTGAGAAGATAGAGAAATGCTTCTAAAGTGAACTAAATTTAATTGATAAATTTACTAATTCGCTGCGAGTTGCATGAGTTTTCACAGGTTATAATTACGTTTCTGACTTCCGTGATCGTTCAGTGGTCTGTATTTGCAACATTGCAGCAAAGAGTTACTTGTGGAAACTGCGGTCAAAATGTGGAGTTTGGAAGAAGGGACTCAAAAGGATTGGGTTTTCAATTAAAAATTATCTGTCATGGTGAGAAGAGTGAACCGATTTCTTCATCTCCAAAAATAAAAAATGGTTATGAAATAAACAGAAGAATAGTTTGTGCAATGCGCTTGATGTGAGTTGGTTTTTCTGGCTTATTGAATTTTTGTGGACTGATGGATATCTCAGCCAGTGCATTTAGTTTAACTGAGTGTTACAAATGCTTACAGCATATTTATATCGCAGTAAAGGCTGTTAGTGAAATAGTTTTAAAAAAAGCTTCCAAACAAAAGAAAGAAATGAATAAAAATAAAGGATTACCCGAAGATAGGCTTACTGTCTCGGGTGATGGTTCCTGGCCAAAAAAAGGATTCACAGCTTTACTTGGAATTGTTAGTTTGATCGACAAGTATACGTACAAAGTCATTGATGTAGAAGTAAAATCAAAAATTTGTCAAGCAACAGTAATTATTCCAAAAAGTTTCCCGAAAATACGTCAGAGTTTGATGCTTGGTTTACTGAGAATTGTCAAGCAGGAAATTTTACAAGGGATTCGATGGTAGTGCCGGTCTTATAGAAGTTGAAGGAGTGGGAGAAATGTTTCTGAGATCTGTGGAGCAATACGGTGTAATGTATGAATAATACATCGGGGACGGTGACATTAAAACTTTTAAGCCGCTGGAAAAAACTGAAGCATATGGTGAGGCTCTCAAAGTAAAGAAAAAAGCATGTGTTTTACACGTAGGCAAGAGTATATATAGACGTGGTAAAGAAGCAAAAAAAAACCTTGCAAAAATAAAGAGAGCTCTGAAAGCACAAGAAAAAAAAGTGGCATTAGAAAAAGGTGAAGAAGTACCCAAAAGGAAAAGGGCTAAAAAAAAGTGATCAACCTGCAGTAAAACCTTTACAATTCACTAAAGCGCAACTTTCGAAATTATCTGGCTATTTTAAAAAAGCTGTACTTGCTCATCCCGATTCTTTGGCAGACATTAAGAATGCAATTCTGGCATCATTTTATCACAAGTGTTCCACCGACGCTAATCCACAACACGAGCGCTGCCCAGCCAGAGTAGATTCATGGTGCAGTTATCAAAAGGCAGTAGCTACAGGTCAAGTACGCAACTTTAATTAACATTAAAGTTATGGAAGTTATGGAAGTCAAAATCGGCCCGCAAGCAAGGCAGTTCGCTGATAAGGCCAACGACAAGCGTGTTGAACGAGCCGAGCTTGTAGCCACTAAAGCGTCTAAAGAAAATCGTACTGCCACCAGAAATGCAAGAATAATTGAAAATGATGCCTACGAAGATCAAGAAGGAGTTGTGTACGAAGCTGGAATGGATAAGTGAGTAAAAGTCACCTTTTTCAAGATTTTTCACAAATAAAAACTTGAATCGGCTTTTTCTAGAAACCACATTTTTTCAACTGAGTATCACTCGTATTTCAAAACTCTTGCATTTATCATCATAAACCAAACGGCATTTTACTTTTTAGATGTCTCTCTATGGTCGGAACTACAACCAAAAATATTTATTGTTATTTAAAAAAGTTATTAACAATTAAAAGTGCAAAAAGGGTCAAAAATTAAAAAGCCCGCCATTTTGTTTATTTTTCGGTGAAAATGTTTCATTGTAGTTCCGATCAGAGATAATTCGGTACAAAATATGAAACTGTTTTGCTTTTGAGCATCTGTTTTTGGAGCTCGATGGTATTAAATGTTAAATAACCTATCTAAATTTACGTGATATAATGAACAAAAATGTAGAACTTTAGGCTTGATGTTATACTAATTTTTATTAATAATTAACAACTGATTAGTATTGCTATGATTTTGACATCATATGGGCAAATCCTCACAATTTTTTTATTTTGGAGTTTCAAATTTTTTTTCTTTAAAAACTAGGCACCTATAAAAAACCAACGTTACTTGTTTAGTTATCACTCAAATAAGGTAAAATAATATGCGTTACTCGTTTTTTCAAAGAGCTAAAAAAAAATAGACATAAAAAAGTAAAAAAAAAGTTTTTCGAATTTTCAGGGTACGAATTAATTATTAATCAAGATTCAAAACTGCTAGTAGGTTTTATTGAATTTTTTTCGTACATTTTCGACGAGGTTGAGAACGGGAAACTGGTACTTTGTTACCAATTGATTCTTTTTTTTTCTTTTTAGCCTCAATATTTCGCTTAGCATTTAATTTTTTCTGATTCTCATCATTCGATGGTTTGGATTTCTTCACTGTTTTTTTTACTTGTCTTTGCTGATTTACTTTTCTCATCCGAATATTTATTAAATTTTTCATTATTTTTCTTTTCGCATAAATTTTGTTTAACAGTCCAATTTGTAGGCAAACGGAAGTGGGAGCATGGAGGATGATACAACTTTTTACAGATACAATAAGAGCATGACAGGTAGTTTAAATACAACGTATCTTCATCGTCTTTTGTCCAA
>NC_046657.1:73816377-73824053 GCF_010883055.1 Belonocnema kinseyi | reverse complement strand
GACCCCAAAATCATATTATATTCAAATTTTTATTGCGGTCTGCCCATCTTGATTTTTTGATTTTTTAAAAATTCTCTTTTTTGAATCTTGGGAAAATAATTTCGAATAAGTCTTTTCAGTATTTGTTCTTAGTAATAGTAACTTGTGATTACGCATATACTTGGACTTATTGAATTGGATTAGAGAGGGTGCTGTTTGAAAATAGCATTAATTTTTTTTATTTACGCTAATATCGTACGAGGTCTTTAGGCCATAACTTTTTTATTTTGCAAGGCACCTCAATTTACCAAACATATTTGGAATTATGGCGATAAAAGGAATATGAATCACTATTAAAAAAAAATTTAATTGAAAGCTATTTTTTTTAAACAGCAGATAACAACAAAATTGAATAAACAGAAAAATTTGAGGGACGCTATTTCAAAAAATTATTACTCTGAAACTATAATATGCACCTCATCCAATTCAGCACCATTGTATAGGCAGTTGTACTGTAAAGATAAGAAAAAAAATGGAGACGATATTTGAAAAGCTAAAAAAGCTACAACTACATAAACATTCTCATTATAGCAAAGGGACGCTCGAAGAATGAATTTTTTTGTTAAACTGTAATCTAAAAGTTCTTCTAAATATTTATTGGCACAGTTTAGGCCTCATAACGCATTCTCTATTTGTTGTACTGCATATAATGAAAAAGTAAAAGGTACAATAGATCATATCTAAACCTATAAATTCAAAATACAAGCAAGGGACAGTTACATGAAAGCTTATGGGGATTGCTCCATATGAGAACAAAAAATTATGAATTCTGAATAAAAAATTACGAAATTCAAAATAAAAATCGGATGAAAGCGAAATTTTTATGTTTATAACCGTTCTCAAGTCAAAAAAATAATGGCATGAGCAGACAACTAATTTCGAGTTGGAAGCCGCGCGCGCACACGGTTACTTGGACTTGCGGTAAAAAGTAGGGGGTGAAGGTGTGCAAAAGATCTGCTCGTCTTTTTCTAACGTTTGGAGATAGAAAGAGAGGTTCGTTCGATTTTCGACTTCGAAAAAGGATCGGAGACTCACTGCAGTAACTATATGTCGTTGGATAGCACGTCACTTACCAACCCTGCACATGCATGTCAGTGTCGGTGAAATAAAATATTTACCTATTATAATATAATAAGAACATTAGAAAAATGTACAACGACAATAAATACACCAAAAAGATGTAAAACAATCAAATTATTAAGTTTTGCTTATTTTATTTTATTTTAGTGTCTCTAAATTACACATAAAAATTTAATAGATCTTAAGTATGTTTGCCTCGCGCGAGAGATAGATTATTTAAATAAAGATAATTTTGGTGGACCAATAAAATTTCGACTAGTGTCTTCTACGCTGGAACATACTGATCATTTATTAGTTTGTTTCTGATAAAAATTCTTTGAAACTGCGTTTTTTTATTTAAAAAAAATGAGAGCTCTACTTAGTTTTCGGTGCTTTACCATTCTGATTTTCGTTAATCTTATAGGTAAATAAAATACTCGTAGTATCTATAATTTAAATTGCCTTAATAATACCCATATTGCGTATTTAATATCTTTCAGATTGAAATACATATTCTTCACCCAAAGAAGTTTTCGCTATATTTTGGTTACTGAATTGTTAGTTAAAAATTATTGATTAGATTAGTCGACATATTCATTAATTCTTCAGTAAGTTAATAAAATAATTAATTTCCTACTTATACTTTCCCTTTACAGAACTAGTTTGGTTGTATAAACTGGATGCAGCTTATCCTTCTAAACTTCTTATTTATAATATTGCATTTTACGAAGATTTAACTCACCCAGGTCAAGCATTGTTAATAGAGCCTGACGAGTGCTATGTAGGAACAGATGAGAGGCAGGAGAACGTTATTGGCTTATTTAAAAATGGACACCTATTCCCACTCTTAGCTCCTAGACCGGATCTTCGTAAACGCGATGGAGATTACTATGGAAGAGTGAAATTACGGATAAATGGCAACATTGCCGAAGAGATTTTACCAATATATGAGGACGATACTCTGAATAGTGCTTTCGGTCGGCTTGTCCGGACACCAAACATTCGTATGGCCAAGTTCCACGAGTTTACAATCAATTTGAAGTAAGTGGCAAACATGCCAACAAATTACAATGCATGTAATATATTAACATTTTTATAAATTTTAATATTTGTCATTGCTTAAACCAATTAGAAATTCAGCATTATTATAAAAAATATTGCCTTTTAAATACCGATAACAGTAGCTATTTGGTGATTCTCGACACATCGAGATCTCGAATCTTAAGCATGCACGTGTGGGGCTAGTATATGGATGCGTGACCATTCGAAATTCTCGCTTAGTCATGCCTTTGCTGCGTTTTACTACTTTCAATAACCAGCTGTGTTCAGGAGTTTTAATTTTCTGCAGTTTTCCACTCCTCTGACCAAATGTTAAGGCAAATGCGAGTGCTTGAAATAAAAATCCGGCTGCAGGCGGTAAGGGATTTAGGGATTGCACACTACTGAGTATTTCGAGTGTTACCTAGAGGCTTATTGAAATTCGGGCTTTTTTAGGTTATTGTGGGGTACGGAAATTATTATTGCTAATATTATACCTTGATAATACATTATGAGGAAAAATAAATTATTGAGTGAACAAAATTGCAAAAATGTTTCTTTAATTTTCTCACTTTACCTTACACCCTCTCTTATCTAGAAAGAAATTATTAAAAATCATTTCAATGGTTTCAGTCGTTCATATTTTGGAGAGCAATTTACAATGTTCGGTGCAAATGAAAACAAATAATTTAATCCGTTTTTTAAAACTTGAAATGAACAATATATGAAAACATTATGATAAAAAGTAACTGGATTGAACTATTTGAAATACAGAAAATATATGAGAATATAAACGTCATCATCGATAACAATAAAACTATTCAAGGCAATTCACCGAGAGCGAGAGAAGTTTATTTAAGAAAAAAAAGTTATGTATCTAAACTTTTTTAGCGACAAACACTTCGAAGTAAATGTCACTTACCAAGGATTCATCGAAACAAATAACTATAGCTGGATAGCTTGTTCAAATACCAGCTACAAGATATTCACTGGGAACCTGCTATTAGACAAGTGTATTAGCCAATATTCAATCGCGTATTGACGCAATCGTCGTTGGCTTGGATTGACTAACGTACGGCACTCGATAACATGAACCATTAGTTGGTTATGAAGCATCCAAAGCAAGCAGCTTTGTCACATCTCAAAGGTAGTTCTGCGTACCAACATCTGCCCCGTATACTTACTACTTTCTTAAACCGAGAACAACCCGTTCCCTCGTGTTTAGTGCAAGTGAATAAGGTACTGATCCCTAAGGGCGGGAATTTCTCGAAACAAATAACTGAAGATCTATATCTTGTTCAAATAACAGCTGCAAGCTATTGCCTGGTATCCTCAAATAGAGAATATTAACAGTTATCGAGTCATTATGGAGTTAAAGAGTGGAACAACGTAGATAAAAGAGAGGGTTGGCAAGCTGCAGGAAAAACCTGGTAATAGACGGATGTATTACGCAAGACTCGATCGAGCATTGATGCAATCTGTCCATGGCTTGTATTGCTTAACGATTCGATAACATGAACCGTGAGCTCATTATCTAGCTCGTTGAGGACCGGGAGGTGCATCCAAGACTAGCTGAATGCATTAAAGATCTTATGCTCTTGTGACGGACAGAACTTGTCGTAACAGCTGACAAATCAAAGGTACCTAGTAGCTTTGTCACATGTAAAAGAGAGGTCTTTCGAGGACACTCTCAGTCTGAAACTTTTCTGCATCACCTTCTGCTTCTATCAGTTGTGCTCTAAGTTAATATCTCTGAATACATAAGTGGCATCCTTCTAGGGGTCGTAAATAGGTACCCCAAGCAACGTACCTATAGACGACGCCAACTATTAAGCGTGCAAGAAAGAGCCAAAAGAATTTAGATATGTGCTGCGTGCATTCTCAAAGTGTGCACGCCACTGCTACATAGAGAGAAGATGCGGCTCTAAATGAGTTCTATTACCTAATACGGGGAAAGACCGAAGAAGAAAATTGGGATTACGGGGTGCCAAAGTAAGACTTAAGACACAATGAGTCATAAGTAGTACGAGAAATAGAAAAGCCACATTTCATCAGGTAGAGGGTATTCGTCTTTAGCACTCTCGAGAGACAAAAGCAAGATGTGTACCTGAAACTTGGTCTAGTTCCCTGTCCAGTTCTGTTACTATTTGGTAATCTGTATGTAAGTCTAATTCTAACGTATCGTCGGTTGTTTTTATTTTCGGATTAGTGTTAATTGTGCTCATGTCCAGTAGGTATTTCATTCATTTGTTTATACATTTATATATTCTATTATATATTATCCTTCGGATTATTTCTAACAGATGCGTTGCGATCGATCATTTTTCGGGTAGTGTTGTCCTCCGTGGTTTCCGTTTCCTGTAACATTTTAAAGAAAAAAAGTTTTGTCGTTTCAAGTCGTAAGCGAGTAGAGGTTCTTATATTTTTTGTCCCTCTAATTTCTTTATTTTATGTTTTATTTTGTACATCTTGGGTACAAACTCAACTGTTACATATGCCAACCTTGGTGAAGAAAGAAGTAGTAATTTTTGGCTTTTTTGTTCTTTTGATTCGTTTATTTTACTTTTGCCTTCCTCGTCTCTTTTTTCTTGAACTCCTCACATTCTTCTGCGAGTACCCGTTTCTCTGCTTGTTTGCTAATTTCCTGTTCAACTGCTTCCTTCCTTCTTTTTCTTTGAATGTTTTTTCGGGTTGATAACGTGTTTTTTCATGGCAGACTACTTCCGTATCGATGTCGTAGTTCTCTAACCTGTTGTTTTTATCTCTTTTCTCTCCAGCCCTCTCACTTGATGGTTGTACTCTAATTGGAGTTTTCGATGGAATTGTTTTGCTTTTTCCGTTAATTCTAGCCTTATCTGGAACAGTTTTCGTTGTAATTCAATGTTTTCTGATTTTGATTCCCTGTTTTCTGGTTCTAATGCCCGGTAAATGTTTCCACCAACTGCTCCTTCTTCGTCTGGTTCCTCTCCTCCAAAAGCTCCCTCATCTTGTGATAAAGGTGTCTCGCTGTTGGTGTCATCTTTAAGAACTTTTTATGTGACGGTGGGTGTGCTATTTGATATTCGCTTTCGGAGTTCCGGTTTTTCTTAAGTGTAGCCATTTTATGACTTGGCAATTATGAAGATGGTCGGTCATTGTGTCTTCAAAGATGCCGTTCTGGCGGTACCAACACTTATTGGTGGAATCCATTATCTAGAAGTAGAAGTCCGTCCTGTCTAATTTGTGCTTAATATTCAGCGAGTTATAGTATCGTGGGTTGATTGGGTCCACTTTTAGTTTAGAGTTATAAGTCAGTTTGTTTTATAATTCTATCGATCCTTTGCCTTTTTGCAATTTTTAAGTCTAAGTATTCTGATTTAAATTCTTTAATACTTCCTACGCCTATGTGCCATTATCTATATTTAAATTATATAGATCTGCTCCTTAGATTATGTGTGATTTCCTATTTATCATTTTCCTGATGTAAATTCTTCTGGAAATCTTTTCTTATAATTTGCAACCTTCTTAATTTGTCTGTCCATTTATATACCTTTTGGAATAATATCTCGTTATCGTTTTCTAAATTTTGACTAAGGGATAGGAGTGGTTCTAATTTGTGACCTAAATTTAAGAATGATAAATAGGTTTTAATTATTTACTCAATTGTCCTACCTTAATGTCTTACTTGTATATCATCATGATTTTCTTTCAAAACTTTCATTCGTAAGTTTTTGGGTACAAAGAGTTTCCATGGATTTAAGCCTGGCGAAAGAGTAGATTTTACTGGGTCCGTTCTGTAATAATAGGGTTGCGAATCTCTGATTCACCATTTTTCAGGCACTTTCGGTCTTTTTCTAATTTGTTTAATTTTAGTAGGATACCAATCGTCTGTTTTGTCATTAATGTCCATTTTTGGTTTTTCTACGCTTAAAAACTATAGCCTTCTATATATGGCTTACATTTTCATATTGTTCAAACTACAGCTGGGCATTCTTTTTCAGATGCCGCGCACCGAGATTCTGAGTCACTTTAGCTTCTACTCGCGTAAGCGATTATGCATTTTATTCCGTCGATTGTTTGCGTGAGTACGGCTTCTAATCATGCATTACTTGCGTCTGTTTCGAGTTGGAAAGGCTGTGTAAGATCTGGACATGTTAATATAGGTCTTGACATTAAAAGATCTTTAATTTTCTGGAAAGCCTCATCTTGTTCAAATCCCCAATCCCATTATTTTGCTTTTTTAAGTAACCTGTTCATCGGCTCTATAGTTTCGGCAAAGTGTGTAATGAATTTTCTATACCAACTTACTATCTATATTATGCGCTGTAATTGTATAATATTTTCAGATTTAGAGGATTCTAATACTGGTTACATTTTTATATCGTTTATTTGGAGTGCCTTGTCGTTAACTTTAAAATCTAAGTATTTAATCTTTGAGCAGCGAAATTTAAATTTTTCCGGACTGATCGTTAAATTTGCATAATTTATTTTATCTAATACAATATTCAAGTAACACCACTTCACACTTTCCAGGGACTGATGAGTAAAATTATTACTCCAGACTTAAAGTCAAATCTTGCATTAAATCTGGAGTAATAATTTTATCCATTAATCTCTGCAAAGTGGCTAGAGTATTTGTTGAAATAGATGTATCCTTTTAAATTGGTACATGCCCTTTCTAGGGACTGTGAATTCCATTATTGGTTTTGAATTTTCTTCCAAGTGTATTTGTAAACAAGCCAACTTTAAATTAATTATACCTTCGAGAAGTTTTTCTACTTGAGATTGTTGGCTTCCCAATCCGTAATATTATTCAATTTAAGCGCTGTATTAAAAAAATTAATCCATTCATTTTTATTATCGTTTTCCGACATCTGATTGGCTTCTTGAAATTATATTTTTTATTTTTTCTGACTTATAATTTTATTATTTCTCGAAAGATTACAATCGCTATCTTTGTATTCGTTTTCATATTTACTATTATAATAAATTTTTCCTGAATTATTTTTCATGCGCTTCTTCCTAATTCGAGGTTGACCTAAATTAGGTGAGTCTTTTATGCTTGAGTCGTCAATAATTTTGTGAGTGGGGATGCTCTCTAGGGGTTGGAATTTGTTGCATTTGAAGATGATTATTAAATTTCTGTAGGATTTTGTACTGGGCAGTCTGATAAGTACCCGAAAATTCTAAGAGATGGCATTAGTATTCACTAATGTGAACCATTTTCGTCGAGCTTGATCCTTCAAATGACGCCTGTCAAAACTTCAGCCATTTATGTTTACGCATTTACAAGTTACAGAACTGAGAAGCGACTAACCTCCGAGTTTTTTTTAATATGGAAAAATCTGAGTTTCGAGTTTTGATCAAACACTACTATCTTCGCAAGAAAATGATATCCGAGACCAAGGCCAAGCTGGATAAGTATTACCCGGACTCTGTACCGCCGATTGGAACGATTAATAAGTGGTTTACCGAGTTTCGTTGTGGACGTACGAGCACAGTTGATGCTGAACGATCTGGGCGCCCAAAAGAGGTCACTACACCAGAAAATGTCGAAAAAA
>NC_046657.1:73801903-73816277 GCF_010883055.1 Belonocnema kinseyi | reverse complement strand
GAAGAAGAAAAAACCGCTTTATCATCACGACAATGCGCCTGTTCATTCATGCTTGGTTGCACAAGCAAAATTGCATGAAATCGGCTTCGAATTGGTTCCTCAACCACCGTATTCACCAGACCTGGCCCCCAGCGACTATTACTTGTTCCCTCACCTGAAGAGATGGCTCACTGGTAAGCGTTTTTACTCAAATGAGGAGCTCATAGCTGAAACTGAGGCGTATTTTGGAGACCTTCCGATCGAGTACTTTTCGGACGGTATCAAAAAGTTAGAAAATCGTTGGACTCGCTGTATCGACCTAAAAGGAGAGTATGTTGAAAAATAAAACCGACTATGGCCAAAAAAAACGTCTCCGTGTTTCATTTTTCAGGTACTTGTTGGACTGCCCAGTATATTGTATTTTTGGGACTGACCTGAACACGACGTGTTTCTTTTTATTCTCGATTATAATTGGAATGACCGCTTGTCCAATTATATCTACGGTTTCGCGGTTCGCAACTATTAATTTGCGTGAAACTTCTTGGGAAATTGAGAATTTGGAATTTTTGATTTTTTCCACTAATTCCTTGTCTGCATAGGAACATGTGGCACCTGTGTCCACTAAAATCAGAAATGAGTTATTTTCGAATTTTCTTATTAGATGGAAACTTGTTTTCTTTATCTCATCTATATCCGAGTGAAGTATTTCTGGCCATTCGGTAATAGGTTTATTTGATCATTGGATTGCTTTGACCTTGATATAATTTGTGAATCTAGGTTGGGAATTTGGTTAAAATCTGGGTTGAAAATTTGATTGAAAATTAGGTGAAAATCTAGGTCTCAAGTTAGGTTTGAAATATTGTTGATATTGATTAAAAAAAAGTAGGGATGGAAATCCAAATGGTAAGAATGGAAATCGATTTTTTTATTGTTTTTTGCCCTGATTATTTTGGTCTCCGTTTAGGTTATCATTTTGACCACTTTTATTTTCTCTTAAATCTGTATTTTCTCTGCATTATTTTTGCCGACGTTATTATTGTTACGCTTTTGTTCATTTTCATTCTGAATTTCAATTTCACTAATTTGTAATGCTTGCCCTCAAATATTTGATTTAACTAACTCAGTTTCCCATACTTTGCCTAAATCCTCTAGTTGCTGAAAAGTATTAAAATCGTTCCTTTTAATGTACAATTTAAATTCGGTGCGAAAGTTTACATAGGTTCTACGTAATTTCTATTTATGGCTTTTTCTCGGGCTTAGTTTGGTAAAAAATTTTCTAATTTCCGTTAAGTACGAATGAAAGTCTTGGTTTCTTTTTTGGTTACAAAATTTGAGTTTTTTTTATTTCTTTCGAGAACCTATCATCGATATAGGCGATATTTTCGGAATTTGATAGGCCAATTGCTCATAATTTGAGCACTGTCATCAGAGTTTTGTAGTTTAAAATTATCATTTCTTAATGTAAAACGGGTTTTAATATTATTGTGAGAAATTTTGTGAGGTTCTGGTAAATTCGCCCTTACGTCAAATCACACGGATTGTCTGTTATGAGGTCCGTTGATATTTTTCCTGATATTTAGATTTATTATTTTCTTTCTGTGTTCAAAAGAGCTATTTTCTGATGTTTCTAATCTGATCCCTAAATTTTTTACCCCTTCTTCCCTTTATTTAATAAATCTTTCCTTTTGTTCGTTTATAAATTCATTAAACTCTTGAAGAACATTAGTTTCAAAAGATAAGGAAGGACATTATAAAAAACGACTTCTTCTGGAGTGTATTGGTATGTGAGTTTCATAAATTTAAAAATCATGTAAAATCTTGTAAATAAAAATCTGATTATAACACTATAAAATATGATGATAGATTAGGATCGACATACACAAACACTCAACTGTGCAATGCGTAATTATAAATAAAAAATTCAATAAAAGGCAACGTAAATAAAACCATACTTAATTTTTGAAAATTTACAAGAAAAATTTTTTGAACAAAAGACTCGGTACAATGCTATAATCTAAGTCGGATATGAAATTCATACTATTATCTCCTTTTTTATGAAAACCATTTCAGCGAAGCTACATTTATATTCATTCGGTTTAACATTCAAAATTTCCCACTTCGTCCCATTTCATAAAATTTAAGTTACTTCGATGTTCTTTCATTCAATGTTTACTTACGGCCTTATGATATTTTTCATGTAGTCTGATGTTATTTTTGTGTTCTTTGACTCTAATTCCTAGCGGACGTTTCGTTCAGCCAATATATGCTTTTCCACAACGACAAGTTATTCTATATATAACATTACATTGATCCAAAACATCGAGTCGGTCATTTCCTAGTTTAACAATTTTATCTACTAAAACTACTTTATCTACTCTAAAAAATATTTTATTAGTTTCATATAACATATTTTTTATTTTTTAAATGATAGCTTTCTTTTCCTCGATAGTTAAATTGTTGTTAATATTGACATTTTTGTTATTATTATATTTTTTTGTAATTCAAAAATTCTTTTTTCTTAAGTGCGTATCGACAAAATCAATAGAATAATTATAAAAAATCAATAGTTTTTAAACCAATTCTAAATTCTTTGCATGAAAACAAACATCTGCTCATAGCAGAGCTAAATCAACAATATTTTTAATAATTCCAATTTGATGCTGTATTGGGTGATTTGAAAAAAAATTCAATATCTTCCTGAGTAAATTGGTTTACGAAACCAATTTGTTTTTATAATGTTATTATCATGTCTTGTGCGCCAACTTTCATTCTAAGTAAAAAAAGGTGTCAGGTGAAGTTAGAAAATTAAAGAAAAATTATTGTAATTTCGTTCACTCTATTATTTATTTTTCTCCGTACTGTATTATTAAAGTATAATATAATCATTATCAATGTCCGTCCCTTTGAACCAACCTTAAACATTCCCTCTTCCATAGGAGATCCTGAAGTTCTCATTCGTGTACAATCCCTAAATCGTTCACCGTCTGCAGCCGGATTTTCATTTTTGGCGCTTGCATTTTCCTGAACATTTAGTCAAAGGAGTGGAAAACTGCGTAAGACCCAAACTTCTAAGCACAGTCTGTTATGGAAGGTAGTAAAACGCAGTAGAGACACGAATCAGCAAAAATTTTAAACGATCACACATCCAAACACTAGTCACGAACGTGCATGCTTAACATTCGAAATCTCGATGTGTCGAGAATCACCACGTAGCTACTTTCATCGGTTTTTATAAGGTAATATTTCTTTATACTAATGCTGAAATGGTGAGTTATTTGAGCAATGAGAATTATTAAAATATACAAAAATGTTAAAATGTTGCATGTATTGTATTTTGTTGGCATTTTGCCACTTATTTTAAATGGATTGTAAACTCGTGAAACTTAACCATACGAATGTTTGGTGTCCGGACAAGCCGACCGAAAGCACTACTCAGAGTAACGTTCTTATATATTGGTAAAATATCTTCGGCAATATTGTCATTTATCCGTAGTTTCACTCTTCCATAGTGATCTCCATCGCGATTACGAAGATCCGGTCTAGGAGCTAAGAGTGGGAATAGATGTCCATGTTCGAATAAGCCAATAGCATACCCCTGCCTCTCATCTGTTCCTACATTGCACTCCCAGTGGGCACAAAATTTGGCGAGGTCTTTATGACATCGTTACGATATCTTTACGATATCTTAAATATGTCGTATGATCTGACGATGTCTTTACGATATCGCAAAGACACTGTAACGACATGGACATAGGATTTCATAAAGTTGTCGTAACGATGTCGTAAAGACGTCGCCAAATTCTGTGCCTACTGGGCTGGCCTGGCTCTGTTAGCTAATTTTGACCCGGGTGAGTTAAATCTTCGTAAAATGCAATATTATAAATAAGAAGATCAGAAGGATGAATTACATCTGGTTTATGTGGGCAAACTAGTTCTGGAAAGAGAAAATTCAGGTATCAAATTAATTATTGTATTAACTTACTAAAGAATTAGTAAATATATCGACTAATCGAATCAGTAATTTGCAACTAATTGTTCAGTGACCAAGATATAGCGAAAACTGCTTTGGGAGAAGAAGAGTTATTTCAATCTGAAAGATTTTGAAAACACGATACTGGTATTAGTAATGCACTTCACATTATAGATACAATTACATTTACCTATAAGATTAGCGGAAATCACAGACGAAGCACAGAAAAGTAAGTACGGCTCTGATTTTTTTGCAAGAAGGAAAACGCAGTTTAAGAGAATTTTCATTAGAGACTAACTAATTAATGTTTTTTATTATGTTCCAGCGTGGATGGCACTAGTCGAAAAGTGTTTGGTTCATCCAAATTATCTTTATTAAAATAATCTATTTTTCCCGCGTGGCAAACATACTTCAGATCTATGAAATTTTCACGTTCGTAAGAAATATCCATAGCGCAGAAAAAAAATGTTTTTCAACTAAATTTTGAAACCGACGTTAGGAGCATAATTCCAGCGCCCTGTCATCTACTGTGTCGCGTTGCCGCTAAAGGAAGTTTTGGAATGACATTGAGTCTCTTTGAATCGGAACAACTCTATATTATTCCGATCGATTACGACTGAATGAGAAATCTGTTTCCAAAGCACGGATTTATTCAGAATGAAAGCTAAATCCTGCCTGAATCCGTCAGATTACTCGAGCTTATTCCATCTGATTCCGGGCTATTCCGGACTCAGCCTGAATAATAACATATATATTAAAATAAAATGCCCATTTTACCTACGGCTAAAAACGTCACGGTAAACTGGTCGAATCCCGGCTTCATTACCGGTTGAGTAAGCCGACCACAAAGCGGTCAAAAAATATTGCTTCAGGAGATTAATTAATAACTTGTTTTGTCTTTCAAAGCTCATCGTAAAGATTATGGGGAACTTTAAAAGTCAAATCGAATGAATCAATTCGGGTAGGAAAATTATAGTAGAATTTCAATTCCTGATAGAATCTCGTAGCAATTTGGAAACCACGTGGTGATTTAAGGTTAGGAAGATAGAAAGGAACAACTGTATTCATAATATTATATTTTATTTCAAAATAATAATTATTTGTGCACTGAGTGAGGTTTTTAAACTTATTACTGAAATAAAGGTCATTGTAACCGCGAGTATCGATTTTATTGGCAAACTTCAAAGAGACGACGCGACGTGAGTGCAAGGAGCATCCTCGTTCCAGGTGCGAAACTGAAAATTACTGAGTGTCTATGCAGGCATCAGACGCAGTAGGCGCTATATATGGCGGTAAATTTAAAAGTACATTTGCTAAACATTGTCTGAAAATAGAGAAGTTTATAAAAATGGTATCACTTCTGTTGTTGCACATAGCAGAATCGATAACAGTTTGATTTAAAAAGTTAAATTCTTCGCAAAAATTTAATCTTTTTTTTTAAAGAATTAAAAAGAAGCTTAGTTATGTTTTACTGATATAATAAATCTTTAAATTATGATTACACAGGTCTGCAGTGAAATCCTCCTTTAAATGAAATTATTCTAACTTCGAAGATTTCGATCGTCTAGATTTAAAAAAATTGATTTTTCTCATATTTTCAAAAATGACGATTTTATTACATTTTGTTTCAACATAAAACTCTTTTAATATGAATCAATAATATCAATCCTGCTTATAAATCTCTCAAATGTAACATGTCTCTTCAAATTCATTTTTTGGACTCACACTTAGATTTCTTCCCTGGAAATCTCGGTTCTTAATCAAAGGAACATGGTGAAAGGCTTCGCCAAGACCTACTGCATATAGAGATACGCTACAATGGAAAAAGGTCTGCAGGAATGCTTGCTGATTTTTGTTAATCAATTCGACGTAAAACTCCAATTTATCATATGAAAAGGAAAAAAACTACAAAGAAGATGGAATTATATGATTATATAGACGATTACGGACATCCAAGCGGCCGTGATGAGGGTACTCACGGACATCCTAGCCAAAGTGTTCCAGAAACATTACGAAGTGTGGAAAACGCGCTGGAATCGCTGTATAGCTGCCCAAGGGGACTACTTTGAAGCGGATGGCAGATGTGTGGAATAATTTTTTAATATACGGTTTTTATTGAATCAGTCTCATTACTTAATTGTCACACCTCGTACATGCATTTGCAGTTCATTCCAAGTTCATTTTTTTTTCTCCTTGTAATGAGCTTCAAATGCATGTATGTCACAAAAACTTAAATAAGGTCGCAGTACATGTTCTATGACATACAGAGCCTCCTGAATGGAAATGGTAACTTTCTAGAAAGATCTCCTAAGCTGTAAAAAATACGCAGAAACAAACAGAATATTCGGTATCTTCGTCAAACATGTATAAAACAAATGAAAACTCGACTCAAGAGATAATTTCATTATTTATTCGAAATGACCGTTCCTTTATTGTATTTGTCGTTAAGGAAGTTTAGAAACAGTAGATTTCTTTTTCTCAAATAAACTTCTTTCGCTCGCGAACAATTGCCTTGAATATTTCTATTGTTATCGATGTTGACTTTATAATTGTCATATGTTTCCTGTATTTTGAATAGTCGAA
Source organism: Belonocnema kinseyi (assembly GCF_010883055.1). Classification (NCBI taxonomy): domain Eukaryota; kingdom Metazoa; phylum Arthropoda; class Insecta; order Hymenoptera; family Cynipidae; genus Belonocnema; species Belonocnema kinseyi. Next base: position 73,809,745 of record NC_046657.1, on the reverse strand, counting down.
TCCAGATACTTTTTATCATAATGTTTTCATATATTGTAAATTTTAAATTAAAAAAAAGGATTGCATTACAGTTAAACCTGGATTTAATGTAAATTTTGGGACTGAGCGTAAAATTAAATCCAGAGTCTTGGAACTATTTTGTCTCTCTTCTTTTTTTCTTTCTTTTTTCTCTCTCTCTGTTTTCTTGACGCTTATGTCAGCGCCGATCATCCTCCCGCAGCTCCTCTTACCCATCCCTACCACGCGGCGTCAGTTCTCGGTAATATTAAATGGAGGATCACGAAATCCAGGTTTGACTTATTTACTCTCTTTTTCACCTTAAATTGTAATCTGCTGGTCAATAAATTAAAGAGTGAAACCATTGAAATTATTTAAAATAATTTCAGTTATAGTCCGATTCACAACGTTTTGTATCTAGAACACTGCCCTAGTTTTCTATTGTCGTAATTACGTAAATCCATTTCAGTGCACGTCAACTTTCAGTCAAGATAGAATAAGGTGACAGGTGAAGTTATAAAGTTAAAGAAACATTTATGCAAACTTTTTTTAGTTAATTAATTACTTTCCTTTATAAGATACCATCAAAATATAATATAGCCAATAATAATTTCCGTTTTCTTGAACCAACCTTAAATATTCCCTCTTCCTCAGGAGGACCACAAAAACTATTTTTTTATCTTGAACTCAAGTATCTTACAATATCTCAAAATAACCTAACCTTTCAATAAACCTCTGGGTAGTGCCTGAAGTACTCACTTGTGTGCCATCCCTGAATCGCTCACCGTCTGCATCCGGATTTTTATTTGAAACGCTCGTATTTGCCTTAACATTTGGTTAGAGAAGTGGAAAACTGCAGAAGACGAAAACTCCTGAGCACAGTCGGTTATCGGAAGTATTAAAACGCAGTAAACACACGGCTAAGCAAGAGTCTCAAATGGCTGCCCATCTGAGAACTAGCCACGCACTAGCATGCTTAAGATTCGAGATCTCCATGTGTCGAGTTATTATTCAGGATCATATTCCTGGCATACGGGTGAATCCTGGCCATACGAATGTTTCGTGGCCGGACAATCGGTCCGAAAGCACTATTCAGAGTATCGTTCTCATATATTGGTACAATCTCTTCGGCAAAGTCGATATCTATCCCGATATTTATCCGCACTTTTACTCGTACATTGTGATTACTATTGCGATTCCGAAGATTCGGTCTAGGATCCAGAAGCGGGTATAGGTTTCCACGTTCGAATAACCCAATGACGTACTCCTGTCTATCATCTATTCCTACATGGCAATTGTATGGTGCTATTGGTAAGGCTAGCCCTGGGTAATTTAAACTTTCGAACGATATAATGTTATAAATATGAATTTCAGAAGGATGAACTGCATTTAGTTCATGTGGCCAAACTGAGTCTGAAAAGAGAAAGTTCAAGTAGCAATTAATTATTGCATTAACTGACCAATATATTGGTAAATATAAATCGACTAATGAAATTAGTAATTTCCTAAAAATTATTCAGTGACCAAGGTGTAGCCAACATTGCTTTAGGAGAAGAATAATTACTTAGGGAAATTCAGAAAGATGAAGCACAGAACACTAAGTATGATTCTCATTTTTTTTAAATAAGGAAAACGTAGTTTTAAAGAATTCTGATTAGAGACTACCTAATATATGTTTTTCAATATGTTTCAGCGTAGAGGACACATACTTCAGATGTATGAAATTGTTATGTGTAATTTAGAGGCACTGAAATAAGATATTACGCAATAGAAAGATCGGTATTTAGTCTAAACTTTGATACGATTGTTTCTGTTGATTGAAAGAAAAGACTATTATTATGAGTAGAGTAGATTCAATTATTTTAAAGCTCCATCAGCTTCTCTTTTGAAAAACGTTGAACTGAAAAATAAATTTTTTTATGAAAGTCGTAAAACATAAAAAGTAAATTTTTTGTTTTGAATATATTTTTGCATTAAGATTATCACTTTGCGAGAAAATAGAGGTTTCCCAAAAGTAAGGGATATCCGTAGCACAGAAAAAAACATAAGTTAAAGTGTCTTTCAGCTCAATTTTGGAAACGACGCACAGTGGAGTAAAATCAGAAGACGAGGTTCAAAATGACATTTGGAACGCAATTATGCACCGATTTTAATTTTTAAAATTCAGAACTAAACTTTTCAGAAAATGGTGTGAACAGTTTTTTTTTATTTTTTTTGTTTATTTAATTTTAATTTTAATGCAAACAAAGGAAAAAAGGTCGATATTCTTAATTTCATTTTTTATCTTCTAGATAAAATTGTTCTTATACTTCTCGTCCCTTGGATTGAATGAACATTAACATTTAAGATTAAATGTTATTTGTTCAGTTTATAAACAAATTATATAAAAAAATGCACATTTTCACCATGAAATCTGCCTATGAATATCTGCAATGTACGTATGTTTATAAAATAAACGATTAGCAATGCTTGGCAACATTTTCTATACAACATCATCATTTTTCCTATAACTTCAACAAGATCAGAAAAAAAACGATATCTTTTTGCTTAGAAACGACTTATTTGTAAATTTATTGGAGTAATTTGTTTATAAAATAAGCAAATATTAAATTATGGCGAAATTTTTTCAGAAAACATCATTAGCAATATAATTTGAGCATGGTCAGAAAAAAAATTATTTCTTTTCACTTAAAAACAACCAAAAGGTTCATTTGGTTACATAAATTGTTTATGAAATAAACAAATATTGATGGGTGCAAACAATTTTTCGAAAAATCTTATTGTCAATATAATTTTAACAAGGACAGAAGAACTAACGGTTTCTTTTTGCTTAAGATCGCCCAAAATGTGCATTAATTCACATAATTTGTTTATTAAATTAACAAATATTGATAGGTTGCAAAATTTTTTCAGAAAACATCTTTGGCAATATAATTTCAGCAAGATCAGAAAAAAGTGATTTCTTTTTGCTTAAAAACGCTCAAAATGTGCATTTGATTACATAATTTGTTTATAAAATAAATAAATATTGATAAGTAGCGAAAATTTTTTTAGAATTTAGCTCGGAAAAAAATTGTTTCTTTTCGCCTAAAAATTTCCAAAATGTGCATTTGTTTATAAAATAAGCAAATAACATAATAATGTCATTTTGAACATCGCTTTCTGATTTGACCCCGCTGTGCGACGATACAATGAGGCATAACAGGTGTGTCTGGACAAATCTGTCTACAGGCCACAGTTTTATTGTTTTAATTTTTAAAACACACAATATAATACACGCAATTTTAAAATACACAATTTTAATGTTTTTCCTTTAAACTAGAGCTAATAAAATTCTTCATATATTGGTCGAGGCCGATAAAAAAAAAAGAATTTTCAAATTTTTTTAAGCGAGGAAAAAAAATTCTTGTAAAAAATGTGATTGACGCTCTAATTATCAAATCAATTAAAATACTCTCTCGAAATAATGTCTAGCGGTACTAATTAATTATACAATCTTTTTATATTGTTATGAACATTTTAATTAATAAATGTGTTTTGTGCAGAATGAGCTCCTTTTCGTCACTTGAAACTGATTTTTTTGCAGAAAACGTGTATCAAATGAAGTTTGATTAAAAAATAAACAAAAGCAAATAATATCTAGTCATTGCTTAAACAAATGTCCTAAAGATGTCCTTCCCAGGAAAAAAGAAACGATTGAACTGGGGCGCTTTGAAATGTGTATCTTAAAATTCCAGATTAACAAAGTTGCATTTTAATTGTTTTGGGACTCTTGAAATTGGTCAGCCATTTGGTCTTATTGAAATCTGCAAAGCCACATTTGGAGATGTACTCCTTCTATAGCTTGAAGATATTATATTTTTAATTCATATTTATTATATTGAATATTTTGAACGCTTACGTTACCCTGATACACCATTAGAATTAGAGCCAGAACATTACTGTGGAGAAACAGATGAGAGGCATGATTACGTCATTGGTTTATTCCGATTTGATCGTATGTTCTCACTCCTGGCTCCTCGATAGGATCTACATAATCATTATGAAAGAGAAAAAGTACGGATCAATGGCAGCAATACCGAAGATATTGTACGAATATATGAAAACGATCCTCTGAATAGTGTTTTCGGCTGGGTTGTCTGCTAACGAAACATTCGTATGGCCAAGGTTCACATGTAATCCCAAGAGTATGGACACTTAGTAATAACTACGGTAGAGTTAAAATACATTGAAAAAATTCCAACAAAACATATGTTTACATTGGTTGCTCAAAACAAAATTCAGAAACTTTCATATTAAATGTATCTCAAAATTACAAACGTTCCCTACAATTCATGAATGGTAACATAGACTGAACATGCACTGAAAAGTTGGTTAGTTTTGTTTAAAAGCGGGAAGAAGGCATCATGGAGCTGCGGCCCAACAGTCCTGCCATTATAGCATGAATCGCCCAGACAGCGGATTACCGCTACCACAGCATACACGAATACTGCAGTTTTAGCATGGCTGTAGAAAGTAGCATTGGAGGTGCACGTACCCCGTCAAATATCCCGAAATGTCAGGCAGTATTCGCATGATTTGATATTCCAGTTATAAAATCAACAGAAATATAGTCATTTTCAATTTTAGTCGATTTTGGAAGGAATATAGTTAAGCTTAGTTTAAAAGAGTATAATTTTTCAAAGTTTTTTATTTAACGAAATGTACACTATTAAAACTTCAGAGTGCCGTTTAATCATTCTATAGTTACATAAATGTCGAAAAGAATACAGATGAAAAATGCAAAAGCTATATATACAGTCGGTTAAATAAGAGCGTGGTCACGATTACTAGCGATCGGTAAATGCGAATACTGTAATTTTTTTCGTATAAAGATCAGTATAGTCCGTCCTGCTTTATGAAAGAGAATTAGCTGACTGTTCTTTTTAATACGAACCGAGCATTTTTCCAAAATGAGTGCCGCATACGTTTCGCGCTTCGAAGCAGTTTTTTTGTGCTCGCACCCTAAAGAACCCAAAATGACCCAAGCGGCTGCTGCGAAATATATGCAAAAGTCGAAACAGTTTGTGAGTTAGTGGGTCAATCGTTTCAAAGAGGTGAAAAATGTCGATGACTTCCCAAATCGGGGTTCTATCCAAAGTATGCCTCGAAGATGCCAGGCCATAATTGAGGCTGAAGGTGATTGTTCCTGCTATTAATGTATTTGCATGAATGTTTTCGATCAAATAAAACAATATTTGAAAGAATTTTCGTATTGAGTCTTTTCGTTTTCTCACAACAGTGACCACGCTATAGTCCAGCATATATTATACAATAATAAATTACGTCACAATTATAATTGAAACACGTGACAACACTTGGCGGCAGGACATCAGCCGATTTGTATGGCATGGTAAAGCGTCTGTTGAGGTAGCAGAAAAGTCCTGCTATGACTGCAGTGTTCCACAGTCGTGTTGGCTTAGCGTAACTCATATTAAGTTCGCATGGCTCAGAAACACTAATTTCGCGTTCTTTTTTCTCCGTGTTGGTGAAGCCTAGTTTATCAATCACTTACATTCAGAAATTTCAAGTGGTAAGTACTACTTGCCTTACATAAGACCTCCACCAGCTCTGTATCCAAGGGTTACTCTGTCGCGGGTTTACACCCCATTTTATGCATATGATGGTTCGGAGGGTTGTGCCCTATAAGCATCCAAAACACTAGCCGTATGTCATTATCCGCATTCTGCTCATTTCCTAGACTTAATTGTACTAGAAGGGCCATTGTTCTCGTATGATGTAGCTATGTAGTCCTTTGCAGAAAATCCGCGCCGTGCCCTAGCTAATCTATGGCACCATAGCTTGTGGGTTATTCCACTCCCCTCACTTTGAGTTGATTTTTATATAAAACTCCAAGTGTATTCCTAAGAGCCTTGATATTTGAAACCACCCGTGTTCCTATGCTTAACTGGATGAAGATATATTTCTGGTCCAAAAGGACTCTTCGTTGGACACTCTCCAGCCAATTACCTTGATCCACAGTGCATCTGAGAATAGAGTCAAATCGGGAGCCGCATTCCTGATTTTAACCTGGAATGTTGAAGTATCACCCCGAATTAGAATCTCCAGTTCAATACCCGCTAGGTATTCGATTATATATCTCCCTCTGTCATTGCTTTTTATGCTACCCCACAGCGGATTGTAGGATTTCGAATCAAAGCCGAATGGCAGAGGAATTCTGTTCTCCTGGCAGTGCCAAATTTGAGCCTCTCTGGGAGGCAGAGGTCCCTGAGCATCGATCGGGAAATAAACCGAGGTGATAAACACCTCTCGCCTTTCTCTGCTTTTGCGCCTGAATCTCACTTAGATAATGGGAAATCCCTGGAGCAGAGCTTAGGCACGAGGATTGCTTCCATAACCTTCACAGCTATGCATGCTTTGGGTGTTTTCTTGCGCAGCCCCATAGATATGGAGCTAAGCTACTAATCATTTTCCTGCATAAGCAGCGTCCTTGAGTAAGGGAAATCTCTGCCTGTGCCAAAGACAGACATCCGGATAGAACCCCCGAGGCGTCTTTGCTGAGATGAAAACTCATCTGCATCATTGAGATTCCCGTCTTAGCCATTAATAGAATCATTCAAAAGGTCTCCTGGAGTCCATCTACCAATTAAAGAGCCACGCGATCCCTAGCGAGAGATGAACAGCAAAATCTTGTGTCTAATTATAGATTATATATTAACATAGTTATAATATGCTTTTATCACGCGCCTTGTAAATGAACTTCTAAAAAGGTACAGTCTGATCACAAATGACTAGCAAAACCTAATTATAGTAATCATTAAACTAGGTTTCAATTAAATATTGGGTCCGCTGCTTACGTCTAATGACGCCCTTTTGACTAGGTAGGTTATATATCTCTAATATATGTCTTTACAATATTAATGATCGTAAGACTACATGTAAGCAAAGTTTATATGTAAATGACTGCTCTTTACTCACAATATTATCCTTTTACTTTTAACCAAAGAAACAATCTTATTATATAATAGTTTAGAATAAATACTGATCTTTCTATTGCGTATCATTTTATTTTTAGTATTATAAATTTCAAGAATTGTTGCCACGCGCGAGAAACTGAGTATATGTAAATGAAGATAAACTGGATGGATCAATGAGATGGTGATAAGTGATTTCTACACTGGAACATATTAATGAGTATTTATTAGTCTCTATTTAAAATTCTTCAAAAGTGGGTTTTCTTTCATTAAAGAAATATGAGAACCGTTATTAGTATTATGTGCTTCACCTTTATGATTTTCCATAATCCTAGAGGTTAATATCAGAATATTAATCATTTGAATTACATTCTTCAATAGGATTATATGTATGTCGTATTTAAAATCGTTCAGATTGAGATAACTTTTTATCCCCCAAATAAGTGTTCGCTAAATCTTTGTCAATGAATATAATTAGTAGGTAACCATTGATTCGATTAGTCGATATATTTACTGATTGCTTAGTTATTTAATATTTAAATCATCTACAACTTATACTCTGTCTCTTTTCCCAATAACTTTTATTTTTGCTGCGCTTAACTATTTTCGAACTGGATGTATCAAGTCGAAATGGATGTGCGAACTCTCGATGCTATGAAATGTCAACATTCAAACTCATCTGCCGATAACTGGCTGTGCTCAGCAATTTTGATTTTCGACAGCATTCTACTTCTCTAACAAAAGTTTCAGACGAATACGAGCTCTCCTAATAAAAGCCGGCTGAAGATGGTAAGGGATTCAGGAACTATAAAGGATTTAATTCGGTAAGTATTACCTGAAGGTTTATGAAGAGTTGGGCTATGTGGGATGA
>NC_046657.1:73797813-73801893 GCF_010883055.1 Belonocnema kinseyi | reverse complement strand
TCCGTGGATCTCTTGTGGAAGAAGGAATTTAGGTAGACTTAATAAGGTTGTTTTAGACGGTTAAGTTTGGTTGAATAGATGAACATTAAAATAGAACGATTAAAATAGAACTGTTAAAGACAATAAACCAATTATCTATACTATCTTTCTTGAAAAATAAAAAATTAAGACTCCGATGCATTAATATTTAGAGTAAACAAACCTTGAACCTATTTTTAGTGCAATTGCAGAATAGGGGCGTCACCTGTTTTTTAGCTGGAAAAAACAGTGTTTTTCTGCAACAAACTATTAGAATCTTTAATTGAACGTTAAATGAAGCGATTTGACCAGACAGACGTAAAAAATTATTTTACTTTTGTTACTACGATATGTTAAATATGAGTATGTCACGATATCAGAATGTTTATATTTAACCAGAAACGCCCCTTTCACAGGTCACAAAAATAATGTTGTCGAAACCTTACCCTCTTCCAACGTTTCGTGGGGGTGGGAAGACACCTCTATGATCAGTAAGAAGAAGAATGTTGGTCAAATCACTACCAATATAGTAACAAAAGTAAGAATAATTTTAAATTTTTGCCTTATCAAATCGATTTATTTATCGTTCAATTAAAGATTCTAATAGTTTGTTGTAAAAAAAAATTGCTTCTCCTGCCAAAGTAGAGGTGACGCCCCTATTCTGCAATCTAACCCTATTTTTTAACGTGAAACATGCAAATTTGACTAAGAAGTTTTTCCAAGTTAAAAGATAGTGAGAATCAAACAGAAAATGCAATGTCGAATTCAGAATAAATTCAAATTATTCTTTAAAATCAGACATTTTAATTCAACTGCGAAATCCCACAACTTAATTTCTTATCATTTCCCCTACTTCCCCTCATACTCACATATCCGACTTACCCTCTCTTATTTCTACTACTTTCCATCTGGTCATTACACCTTATTTTCTATATTTTCCCAACTTTTACTTCCCCAATCCTCATTTCCTCTATCTGACCTTCCTTTTCCTCCCTTGACTTCCTCCAAGTCCGACTAAACTCTTTTTTGTTGATTCCGAATCGAGTTCGTTTCTATCCGCGAAGAATTTTATAAATCAGATAATATATAAATATTAAAACAGATAATATACATAATCGTTTTACCGCCTTGAACAGTTCAATTTTGATCGATGTTGACTTTATTATTGTTGCGTGGCGTTTCTCGAATCATCGAGGTTCTTAACTTTAAGCATAGTCGGTCGTGGAAATCGCACCGATTGTGACTGTTCGAGATTCTCGATTAGTCGTGTTCTTACTGCCTTCAACTACTTTCGGACGAGTGGTTTGATGCTGACGATCGATGTGGGCACTCGATGCTATCGAATTTTTATATTTAGACTCGTCTATCGATAAATAACTGTTCTCAGGAGTTTTGGTTTTTTGCAGTTTCGTACTCGTTTAACCAAAAGTTCAGGCGAATGAAAGCGCTTGTAATAACAATCCGGCTGCAGAACGCCAAGGTTTTCACACATAAATGCCACTACTGTGCACTGAAAACGGCTCACGCACGAATCGTCCGTGCGCACACACCTAGCGCGCGCTAATCATGTGCAGCCAGTCGTGATTTTGCAGTCACTTAGCCTGCAAACCACTCACGTATCACTAACGTGAAGGTTCCTCGCTCGGTTTTCAGGGATTTGCAATGTTTCCATGTACCAAATCCGGATATTTGATGCTTTTTTTAAGGGGGGGAAGGTTTTGGACACAACCAATCCCTGGCGAATAGAAGGAACCGAAAGGAACCTCTAAAAAGTACCCTTAAAGATCCCGCTGAATCCTCCTTCGGTTTGTTCTTTAAAAAAACTAATAAAAACAGCAAGATCAATTTTTATGTTGTTGAAATTCGGATTCTACGTTAAAATTCTCATTAGAAACTCACAGAATAATCGCAATACTTTTTCTTGCAGCGTTAAAAACTTTAAAAAATTAAATACCTGTCATTTACATGAGCCGAAGGCGGCTTCAAGTGCATCTTCTTGTAGTAGCAGTTAATAAGCGTTTCGTCGGTAACTTTAAGATTTTTGCCCGGGTGCTAGCGCCACGCAGTGGAAACCTCAGACAACAACACTGCGATTCAAGTGAGAGCAGTCGAGCGGTGTTCTAGAGGTTACGAGACGAGATGTCAGGACTAAAGGTAAAGGAATTGTTTAAATTATCATGTTTCATATTATTCTTATTAGAGAAGGTATTAAATTTAAGTAAAATTATACGTATAAATTATTACATATGTATGCATTTATTTGTCAATTTTGAATTTTATTTTTAAACTTCGCGCGCCACATACTACTTGAGCTATATATCAAAATCGTGAGTTTCTACTGGAAATTTTAACGTAGAATCCGAATTTTAACAATTTAAAAGTTGATCTTGCTGTTTCTTGAGTTTTTAAAGAAGAAACTAAAGGGGAACTCAGTGGGGTCTTCAAGAGTACTTCGTAGAGGCTCCTTGTGTTTCCTTCAGTCCGCCAGGGATCAGGAGCGGTAGGCAACATTAACATTATCAATTAAATAAATAATATAAAAAAACAGAATTTGGCATGTAAGTACAGGTAAAAATTGTTTAGAGGTTAAAGGACTCTGAAAGTAATCGTTTTCCCTTTGCGCGGTTTAGGCTAATTTACATAGTTTACATAGTAAATATCTGACAAATATCTCATCAATTTCAAAAATTGTATTAAAAAAGAAATTTTTAAAGTTTAGCATAAAGTATTTATCAAATTCACCTTCTGCATAGCCTATCCTTATCTGATGCACCTGACCTAACCTAGATGTGCTAGTGGCGCCCAAATTGAAATTTCACATTGTTTAAATTTTCAAAGAAGTATATTTCGACACTTGAATTATATTCCACACTTCTTCATAAGAATTTTTTTATTTTGCTAATTACGATATTTCTGGTTTATGACATTGATTGTTGAAGTTCTGAACATTTTGATATACAGACGTTCCAAATCTAATTATTTATTATTGGCTATTATTGCATTTGGACCCACTCCGTCGGCTTGTGGGTTCGGTTCCCGCCTCGCACTCTGGAAGAGCATCGGCGCACATTGGGGACCGAATTTTCCAAAACAACTACAGGTTGCAAATCTTAACCAAATCAAATAGAATTTAGCCAGAAATGTTTGTGAATGAATTTCAAAGAGACTCACGAAGAAAAATTTTCAAATTCTTTTTTTTTCAACAAATAGAATAAGTGACCAAATAACAAAAATAACTCACCTATTAAATGCATAAATTTTTCAAATAATTTATTTGTCTAAACAGATAAATTCAAAACAACTTAATTAATACTAGGAACACATTTGTTTATATACAATGGATGCTTTTTAGGCTATTAGCAAGTGAAAGCTTGGCATCTCCAAGAGCACCGATGATAAAGACGATCAGTTTAACAGAATATTCCGGGTACAATCGTTGCAACTCCCTTATGAGGTCTCGATACCTCTCTTTCTTGTCATTCTCCTTGGCTATGGTGTTTTTGTCAGCTGGTGCCGAAAATTCGATAACGAACATGGTTCGCTTCTCGAAGTCAAGAAGAACCATGTCAGGCCTCAAGTGAGCAACAGAAACAATTGTCGAGAATATAAAGTTCCAGTATATGCGGCACTTCCCATTCTCGACAATTGACTCAATTTCCCTAGGAGCATTTAGAGGAGCGATATTAAGGTGAATGCCGTAGGAGTGACAGAGATGGTAATAAAGTACTCTTAGTGCCGCATTGTGCCTTTGAATGTAGGTCGTTCTCGCGTGTGTTGGACAACTAGATAGTATGTGAGCTAAATGCTCGGGTTGTGCATGGCACGCCCTGCAGCTATCATCGGGAATGTCTTGGCTCAAAATGTAGCGACGGTATGTTAAGGTTGAAATGACACCGTCTTGGCATAAGAAAATGAAACCCTCTGTACCAGACTTCAATCCGGACGATTTAAGGAAAGCATACGTTAGCTCTCAAGACATTGACTGATCCTTCACATTTCTGTGGAAGATACCGTGCATCCTCTTATCTAGGAGCTGTTCACGAAAGTTTTTCTCTTGTGCTT
>NC_046657.1:73757483-73797713 GCF_010883055.1 Belonocnema kinseyi | reverse complement strand
CGAGAAGCTAGGGAAAGGGGTTCGTCCATCCTTGTAGAGCCCCGCATGCAAGGATAAGGCTGCTTACTCTGAGAGGTCGCCCGGTATCCCAGAGTCACCGTTTTAGATACCTCACCCAGGTGCCATTCAGCTTTCGGCACGGTTTTCACACCTCCGCTTGGGGGTTAATTCCTTCGGGACCACCCCTGGACAATGTTCCGAGACTGCCTATTTATTTTTGTAACCATATTCAGCAGAAACCCTTGGTACAGGGACCCTCTATCCGCAATCCGAGGACGCTTTCGGTGGCTTTGTCAATTTCTTCCTTTATTTCAAGAAAATATGCTAAGTATATTTTCAACTTCATAAAGTAAGTATAACGAACAGTATGCGCAATGAAATCCTGAGTAATATGTTTGCTGTTATAGGAAGACACAATGAGATATGTTACTTTTTAAAATTACAAATATATTATCAGGAGTGACGTAAGGTTGTTGAAAAAACGAATGCAAGAAAAAATGTTTTTGAAGTTTCTCTACTTCTACTTAATTTAAAACAACTAAGGTTCATTGAAATATTTTAAAATATTAATAACGGCTAATTGACTGAGGTTATCTTAATAGTGCTTGGTGAAGACTATGCTTCTAAAAGATTTACTTAATAATAATTAATAACAAAAGTTTATTAATTGTACATTTAACATTTTTTAAATGAAATTATGTGAAGATTTTTTCAGATTTTTTATAAATTTTAAGAGTAGGTGAAAAATGGGTCAGCTTAGTAATAAATTTTCACTTACAATCAATAAAATTGCATTACATTTCAAATTATTAATTGTCTAGTGATTTTAAATCATGGTAATTTAAAGGTGGTGTAGACTTAAATCAATTTTGTATTAAAAATTCTAAAATAAGTGAATCTTGAAAAGTAAGAGGAAAAATGAATAAATATTAATTTCGTTTGTGTTTGCTTTAACGACATAGGGCCTTGATGCTGCTCTTTTCAAGTGCCCTCTAAAAAAACCCATTTGGGTCTCTACAGGTATCTATTGGAGCTCAAGTTATAAATGATAGAAACTTTCATTTGAGCCGCAACATGAGGGAACCCCTTGTTTTTTCTGTGTGATCAATAGCACAGTTCCATAAAAAAAGATGTCTCTACTTTTCACCTGACCAGTATCTCCTTATGTATTTTGGTCCGCTGAATCAAAAACCGACCTCAAATTTTCCACTATACGTCAAATTTTTTCCCTAGCCTAGTGGAAATGTGTAAAATCTAGGGTTTTCTGGGTTCTCTGAACGTCTTTTCTTTTAAGTGGCAAGTCACTGAGAAAATACAGTATCTTTATATATTTTAAGTTGGTAAATTAATATTAGTATTAAAAATTACTTTGCGGTGCCCCAAATTTTCCCCTAGCGTAGGAGAAATTTGTCAAATCTAAGGCATTCTGGGTTCTCTTAACGTGTTTTTTTGGAGTGACAAGTCCATGACAAAATACCAGGGTATATTCTAACGTGCAGTTCTAACAAAATGGGCAGTTCTAAAAGTTACTTGGAAGATGAGAAAAAAAAGAGAAAGAGAGAGAGAGAGAGAGAGAGAGCGAAATGAGCCTGATTACGAGATCTTGGACCTTTTTTTTAGAAATTGTATACTGTCAGGTCGGGCAGCTCTAGAAAATCCTTAAGCTCAGGCAGTTCTAAAAAATCCCTAGAATATACCCGGCAAAATACAGTATTTTCATGTATTTAGAGTCGGTAGATATATATGCGTGTTAAAAATTACTTTGAAGTGTTACGGATTTTCCCCTAGGCTACGGAAAACGATGAAAAATTGACCAATTTTTCGGGTTTTTGCAAGTTGTATTTCTAAACATGGAAATCGATGATCAACTGTAGTATTGTTACGCATTTTGAGTCGCTGAATTCAAATCAAACCTCAAAATCTCTTTACAGTTTTTCAGTTTTTCCCTATTATAGGGAAAGTTTGACTAGGAGTTAAGACAAACTTCATGTTTTACATAAGTCACGTGTCTGTACTCAAAATCAAGGATCAATTATAATATCTTTATGTATTTTCAATCTCAGGTTTGAAATCAAGTTGCGCTCTATATTGCCCTTATTTTCCCCTAGCTTAGAAAAAATAGTAAAAAATTGAAACAAACTTTAGAAAACATGCAAGTTTATGTTTCTGAAATGTGATATTTTTACGATTTTTGAGTCTTTGACTCAAAATTTAACATGTTTTTTTGCTCTTTCTACAGCAAAAATAACAGCATGTAATGTTTGGATTTATTTTCGTTCTTTGTATAAATAACATAGAGTGCTCACTCTTGGTGTTGTTTCACGTATGCTATATTGCATACCGTGCAGCAAGCGTTTGTATGCTCGCATATATTAAATAAAATCATAATTTGAATCTAGATTTGGCTTAGACGTATAAGTACATCTTCATAATTCGCGCAAATATCCTGCTGCCTCGATAGGTACTGGTGCGATTACACTGCCCCGAAAGGGGATGTGTGGCCTGAGTCGTCTTTCATTCTATCGAGGTAAGGATTCCAGTGGCAATGCACTGCTTCGCAGGGGGCGTTAGGGTGTAAGGATGATGCCGTAGTGTGTCCGACAACGAGTTGGCATGGTCCTCGTCAAAGTCGGAAAGCCCTAATGCTTAGGCCAGGGGAGGTATGATTGGAACACGATTCCTAATGTGTGGGTTTTTCTTTAACTGCATGAAACTTAACAATCACAAAAACCAAAATGCACAAATATCCGACTCTAGCCATGAATGTAACGGAAATTTGAACTGTTTCTGTTATGTTTGCAGTGAGCATATGATACCAAAAAATCGTAGGAATATCACAGAATCAATAAAAGAGCTATCTCAAGCGTGTTTTGACCGTAAAATGTAAAATCAGGAGACTGAATGGGCACCTAGGATCATATACAATAATTGTTATAGCATGCTTCGCCGTAATAAAGAAACGGAAAGGATGAAATTCAGTTCACCGACGATATGGAGTAAACCTCAGAATAAAAATGACACTTGACCACAAAAAATTTTCACTATGCACATGTTTCCAGCGTCATCAAGCCATCTTTCTCATTTAATAAATACTTTGATGGTACCGAAGTGTCTCAAAATATCGAAGAAGTTGAGATAAATGTTATTTCTTCAGTTGAGCATACTTCAGTTGAAACGTTTTCATGTGGGGCATATGAATTTGACGATTTTCACAACGACACTAATAATCGCGACAGTGCAGATGACTTCATTCCTAAAGGAGAAAAAAGCTACCCGAACTCTACACGCAAAAGGAATTGAATAACCTTATCAGAAACTTAGGTTTGCCTAAAGATGCTGCTGAATACTTAGCCTTAGATTTGGATAAAAATTTGGTCACAAAAGGTACTAAATCCACCGTATACCTTAACAGAGAAAAAGATTTTCTAAAGTACTTCTCTCGGGACACTGATTTAGTCTATTGTTCAGATGTTAAGGGTCTAATGAATGAACTGAAACCAAATATTTATAAAGATGATAAGTGGAGGCTTTTCATTGACTCTTCCAAGCGAAGTCTTAAAGCAGTGTTGTTTTACAATAAAAATAAGCTTCCATCAGTACCAATAGTACACTTCACTATACTGAAGGAAGCATACATTAATCTTAAGAAGATTTTGAGTCTGATTAACTAACTAATTATACTGTTAGGGCAACAATCAGGTTTCACTAAGTACCCCTGCTTTTTATGCATGTGGAATAGTAGAGATCGAATTTTTTACATAACTAAGAAACAAGTCACCATGTTTATCCGACGCCAAAGTAAAGGAAGGAGTTTTTGACGGGCCTCAAATTCGGGAAATGTTCAAAGACAGTGAATTTAGTAAACATATGAATAACACCGAAAAAGCTGCTTGGCTTAGGTTCAAAAAAGTTGTAGAGAATTTTTTATGAAACCAGAAAAGTGACGACTACAGAGAATTAGTAAAAAATGTGATTCATAAATATCATGAACAAGGTTGCTTGATGAACTTTAAACTGCACTTCCTTCACTCACATCTAGATTACTTCCCTGAAAATCTTAGCGACGAAATCGAATAACAGGGTGAACACTTCAATCAAGACATCAATGAAATCAAGGGTCGTTATCAGGCACGATGAGATGAGCATATGATGGCAGATTTTTTTCTGGACGTTGAAAAAAGATGTTGAACGCAGAGAAAAAAAACGTAAAAGAAAACCATTACATAGACCTTTATTAGAGAAAAAATCTAGAACACATTAAGAAAGCTGGATTCATGAGATTTAGATTCGTAGGCATGACTCCCATTTTTATAACGACTACTTTTTTAGACATTTCTCCGTCTTTTCTCAATTTCTAAAAAGTTTAAAGGTTAAACGAAAAAGGAGGCACTATAGAGTTTGTTTAAGGTTAAATACCTCGAGATGAATAAAAATAAAATGCATTTCGACGGCTCCTATTGACAATACTATATCTGTATCATAAAATTTTATTGCACAGAACCACAACTTCGTAAAATCAGAAGCTTTTGTCAGTTTTTCACAGTTTCCCCTAGGCTAGGGAAAAATTTGTGGCACTTCAAAGTAATTTCGAGTACTAATATTAATTTACCAACTTAAAAAATATATAGATACTGTATTTTTTCATTGACTTGCCACTTAAAAAAGAGAAGTTCACAGAACCCAGAAAACTCTAGATTTGACATATTTCCCCTAAGCTAGGGGCAAATCCTGACGTATAAGGGAAATTCTTAGGTCGGATTCGAAGTCGGCAGCCCAAAATATATTAGGATACACTGGTCAGGTGCAAAGCACAGAAAACTTTTTTTGTCAGCCTGTGTAATTATTATTTCTATTATTCGCAAATTTATAATCAACTGATAGATTTCGTATTTTTTAATAATCATAATTTGTTTTCTTCAATATGGTATGTCAACTTTCAAGGGACATAGTCTGCTATTAATATCATGTTAAAAAATAAATAGCGAAAGAAAATCTTTATTAGCAAAAAGACCATGATTTAACTAAGTATCGAGCTATTAGCTAAATGGTTTAGTTATAAATGGAGATACTACATACCTCTTTTGGATATAAATTATAAACTATATTATCAATTATTTTCTTTTATTTGCAGCAGAAGCTGAACTTTTATCTATTTTTATTTTTTAGAAATGGAAAACTTGCAGAATGTTTTTGTAGGACCGGATTGCATTGATCCCATTGTTACAAAAATCAATCTATTGGTAGGCTTAGGAGAACCCAATGCCGTTAATAAATATATCGACGAAGTTGGCTCCTTCTTTTTTTGCAGAAGAATTACTGGCATCTGAAGTTTACTACTGATGAAGCATGACACAAACCTGTCTACTCTAAAGATGCTTCTGCAGACCATTTACTTTGATTCTTCAGTTTGCGTGAATGGGTTTACTTTATTGCAATCCGATATTCGATATCTCTCTCACCTATAATTTGATTTTTTAAATGTAATACAATAGATTTTACGCGTAAAAAGGAAAATGGAAGCTGTTAGAATTAGAAATGATAGTTTTCTTGCTTTCCAAAAAGAATTAAAACAACTTGGAAATAAGCTGATAAATGATAATTATAAGTACAGTCTGAGTTGCTTTATTCAACTGGGCATTCGAAAGCAAGCGATGATTCTACGAAGTGAAATTTGCAATGAATCCTTAACATCGAGGATATCGCGTTTTGCTGACTTTCAAAGTTAAGTCAAGGAACAAGTCGATGAATAAAAAAATCTTAGAGACGCAATTCTAATGACTGAAGAAAGGTTTAAGAAGTCTCTCATGTTTGTTGTAATTATATTTTGGAATATTTGTCTTTATTAGACATACAACATTTTAAAAATGTTGTCATGTGAAATGTGAAATTTAATATGCATCAAAAAAAGTTATATTTGTCTAGATTGATTTATCTGTGGAGTAACAATGTTTGCGCCACAGGAAGACGCCTGGTTGGAACCCCCGAGACGCCTTTTCTACGATTCAAATTTATCTGCATCATTGAGATTCCAGTCTCAGCCATTAATATACTAGTTTAGGACGTCTCATGGAGTCCATCCTTCTCCTGCACGTAAGTTAAGCAAAATGAGATGCCTTTCCATGATGCTTTAATATCTAAGGTGCCTTGTGAGTAGTTTTAGTTGGATTTCGAAAGCCGCAATGTGCCATGTACCACAGATTAGAGTCTATTGGTTCCTCACAGCAGAACCTGGTTCACGTGATCCCTGATAATAGATGCGATGCAGAAGATTGTATTGTATTATAACGATGAGTAAACCTGTTTTCTCAGATATTGAAACGATCTCAAGCGTGAAAAGGAATATACAGGGTGGGCACGCTGGGGCTTACATACATGGCGATTTGAATGCTACCCGAATTGCACAACAACAGGGGAGAAGCCAATATACAGGGGTATTTTCATATTTCGCGCCTTTAAAATTGCATTAGGATCGGCCATTCGGTCAAGTCCGTGCATCTTCGGATCAAGTTTATTATAGTTTTCAAGTTTGCGTTCGAAACTTCGAATGGATACAAGTGTCAAAACAATATAGGTTAAGTTACATATAATTACAAATAATAAAAGTGTTTAATTAATAATGAAGTGAGACATGTGAACTGAGAAGTAAACGTCAGTTTCATTCTGTGCCAATAATATTATGGAATGGCAGCTGACTGATAAATACTATGAAATGATAATAATATTCTGCGATTTTAGTGGGCGAAGAGTGAATTGTGTTTAACGCTTATTTGCGGCATAAAAAAGGTATGTTATAAATAGACAAGATATGTTTTAAATAAAGTGAATAAAATATTATATGCAAAAACTTTAAATTGACATAACCTACAATTGCTTACTGCGATTTGGGTGAAAAGGTGAATCCTAACATAACCTAGACATAATGACAGATCGGCCCGGCATGTTTATTATACTTTCTTTTGTTTATTATTTACCAAAGAAATGTTTTGTGGTTTGCATGTTTATTATTGACAGTGTCGGCAGTAATCATTTAAACAATAATTACTTAATAATAATTTAACAATCATGACTTATTTATAATTTTAATAAGTAACACCTTATTCCTGAAATTAATAACTGATTTCCATGTTTTTTTTCACAGATCGATCATAGATGAAATACATATCAGGAAATGCATATGGATATTGTGCATTTCAGCTGGTTCATTTCAATGAACATTATTGGAAAACCGTTATCTCTAGATAACTCTAATTTTTTTTAGAAGTCATTCTATTTTCGAAAAATGCTATCTCTGGATCTGATTTTCAAACTGGAATTCAATCAGCCTCAAAAAATAATTCTAATTCATTTTGATGGTATAGCTTTGTCAAAAAGATATCTCGAAGAAATTCAACTTGCCTGAATTAAATTAATAAAATATTTAGGGATTTTTTGTATTTTAGAAAATGTTTTCTCTGGACCTCATCCTGAAATTTGGTTTAGTCAACCAACAAAATAAACTAGAGACTCGTTGGTGATAGAATTGTATTAGAAATAAATCTAGACAAGATATTTGAGGCCAGAATTGTTATTCCAATTTTTTTAGAAATGATTATGTTTTCGAAATGGCTATCTCTGGATAGCCATTTTTGTATTTTAGAAAATGTTTTCTCTGGACCTCATCTAAAAATTTGGTTTGATCAACCACTAAAATAAATGAGAGAATCGTCAGAAGTTTCGTTATAATTATCTATTTTATCATTTCTATATAATAAATTCATGCAGTTAGAAATGAAGACACCATTTCCGTAAATTTTATTTCAAATTTCATCTTTTCAGTTGGTCAAAACTTTCGACAAGAACGCTTTTCTCGTGCAATGCAATGGAACGCCATCATATTGATAATATAGTTTTACCTATAAAAATTGTAAAAAATTTTTCTATGAATGAAGAAGTTTAATTTAAATAAAGGCGTTTGGAATGGGAATAAGCACCATTTTGACGATCCGTTAGGATATTTATAGTATTAGAATGAACAAACAATTGATCCTAATGGCTGTTTTCGATGTAAAGAAAATTCTCAGAGTTATAGCATTTAAAAAACTTTTTAAATCAACCGAAATTCTAAATGTTAAGCCAAAACACGCACGATATGAAAAAAGTCAGGAAAAGAAAAACATCAGAATTAATTTTAGAGGCTGATTGAATGTCAGTTTCGAAATCAGATCCAGTAATAGCAATTTCGAAAATAGAATAATTTCTTTTAAAAAATTGGAATAACAATTCTGGCCTAAAATATCTTGTCTAGATTTATTTCTGATACAATTCTAGCACTAACGAGTCTCTAATTTATTTTATTGGTTGACTAAAACAAATTTTAGGATGAGGTCCAGAAAAAATATTTTCTAAAATACAAAAAAATCCCTTCATATTTTATTAATAAAAATGCAGACAAGATAAATTACCTTGAGATATTTTTTGATACACTTCTATACCATCATATTGAATTAGAAATAATTTTAGGCTGATTAATCTCCAGTCAATACTACTAGTTCGAAAAGGAGATAAAGGTATGTCTTTCCATTTTTCCTTTCTCTGTAAGTAAGTGTGGTGATCTAGTGTGGTGGGGACGGAATTTTGTACTGTTAAATTCGTGACGCGATTGCTTAATACTAAATTATGGGAAGACTTTTAGATAAAATGTTCTTAGCGTTAATTGTCGTTAAGTGTTCACTATAGGCGAATACGATCGTTCAAGATGGCGGCAACATTCAGTGACCTTTCTTGTCGAGAATGACCTTGAAGGTCAAGCATGGACCACAATGTTGGAAGGTCGTTAATTAGATAACCAATCGAGTAAAATACGGCGATCCGAGGTAGTGGCAACCTCAAGTGATTTCTCAGAACATTCATGGACCACAATATTGGATGGTCATTAAATAATTGATTACCCAGATATAATGAACTGATCAATTTCAATACCATGTCTAGTGTTGGGCTAGCAGGAATTCAAAGTATAAAAATAACGAGTAATAGGTAAATAAATATCATAAAAATTCCTTTTGATCGTCTGGGGGAATTTATTAATTTTATAAACGATCTGGCGCCCTTCAGGCAAATTATTAACCGCCATTATTTTGAGACATTGATGATTGGACTAGCAATAGCCGATAGCCTGACAGCCTAAAACTATAAATAGTTATTCGCCAGAGCTCAGCCAATATTTAAGGACTGTTTATAAAATGATTGATGGGTTGAAAATCTGACCAATAACTAACATTCAAAAAAGCCAAGGTTATAATATGTAATATATAATCGCTTGAAATTCTCAGCTACAATAACTAAAAATTACTAAGTTGTAATACGAGTATAATTTTCTAAAACATGTGATTAAAGCTTTATGCATTTCCCGTTGCTAAAACGTCTTTTCCTGGCCAAAAAAGTTTTTATACGGTTTTCGCATGAAGCTTTAGTGATGCGTCTCGGAAGATTTTTAAGGAAATTTTTAACAGTGTACCTACCTTTTCGTATGATAAAACTTTACAAAATCCTCTTTTTTTGTTCAGTTAAACCTTTTTCAAAAATAAAATATAGACCCGTCTCAAAAACCAGTTATTTCAGATTTTGACCTTGAAAATTAAATTTCTGAGTAGTTTCACTATCACGTTCGTAACCAGCGTGTCAAAATACAGCAGCCCTGATGATTTTCAAATAAATTAAAGTTTCTTTTTACTCACAATATTGTCCTTTTATTTTGAATAAAAGAAACAATATTATCATATAGTTTAGAATAAACACTGATCATTCTGTTGCGTGATATTTTATTTCAGTGCTATAAATTTGAAGTAGTTTTGCCACGTGCGAGAAACAGAGTATATCTAAAAGAAGATAACTTCAATGGGCCAATGAGATTGTGACAAGTGACTTCTACACAGGAACATATTAAAGAATATTCATTAGTTTTTATTTCAAATTCTTCAAAAGTGGGTTTTCTTCAATCGCAAAAAATGAAAACCCTCATGAGTAATCTGTGCCTTATTTTTCTGGTTTTCCCTAATCCTATAGGTATATATAATAATATCAATAACTTAAAGTACATTATTTAAAAGGATTATACTTATTTCCTATTCTTAATCGTTCAGACTGAAATAACTTTTCTTCTCCTTGAGCAGTGTTCCCTAAATTTTTGTCACTGACTGAATAGTAGTCAATTACTGATTCGATTAGTTAATATATTCTCCAATTCTTCAGAGAGTTAATAAAATAATTTATTTTACGAAGACATAGATTACCCAAGTCTACCTTTACTAATAGAGTCTGACGAACGCTATGTAGCAACAGACGAGAGACACGAGTACATCATTGGGTTATTCGAACCTACACGTCTATTTCCACTCCTGGCTGCTAGAAAGGATCTCCATTATAACTTAGGCAGAGTAAAATTAAGGATACATGGCAACATTGCTGAAGAGATTTTACCATTATATGCGAACGATACTATCAATAGTGTTTTCGGCCCGGTTTTCCGACCACGAAACATTCGTATGGCCAAATTTCACGAATGTAGATTAGAGTTCAAATAAATGGCAAAATGCCAACAAATTATGATACATGTAAAATATCTACTTTTGTCTATACTTTTTTCTTTTAATTATTTGAAACACTTAACAGTTTAGCATTATCAGCAAGAAATATTTTCTTATAAATATGAATGGCAGTAGTCGCGTGGTGATACTCAACTCATCGAAATCTCAAATGTTAGGCATGGACGGATTTGGTTAGTGCTTGTAGGGGTGAACATTCAAGATTCTCGTTTAATCGTACTTGTATTTTTACTGCGCTTAACTACTTTCGAACAGTAGGTTTGACGCCGAGGATGGATGTCGGCATTCAATGCTATGGAACGTGAACATTGAAACTTTTCTGTCGATAAACGGCTGTGATCAGGAGTTTTGTTTTTCTGCAGCTTTCCACATCTCTAATTTGTATTTTGTATTTATTTGTAAAAATTCCTAGGGCTAAATAGCTCTGCAAGAAGCAGGTGATATATTTTACAGTTAAAACATGACAGCGATCTATTTGACGATTTAAATAAAAAATTAGTTTTCAACTAAAGTGAAGAAATAAAATATAATTTACATAATTAGAAGCAGGCTATTAGCATAAAAATAATATAAATATACATACGCAAATATACATACTTATAAGTAAATACATCCATGAATACACTCATATATATTCTAATTTACGGATTTAAGTTCTACCAATGTATAATTTGGAGGGTAGGATTTGATGTGTTAAATAAGTAACCAAAAAGTAGTTTTCTAAAGTGATATTGAAAAGGTGAATTTCTAATTATTGTAGGTAGTTGGTTCCAAAAACGAGCACTAAAAAAAATAATAATAGTCCTTTGCATTTTACACGCACGGTTTGGCTGAATTTTCAGTACTTTTTTCCTTTCACGGAGTTTGGAACGTGTTGGTTGATCTTTGTCAATAAAATTGAAAAGATTAAGTAGATATCGCGGAGTTTTATAACGTAATAGGGTATAAAGCAAATTACCCACAAAGAATTGTCTTCTTCTGGCGACGTTAAAAAGTCCTGCTCTTTCTCTATATTGAGTAATATGTTCACTTTTGGGGATGTTATAAATGAACCGAATGCAAGCATTAAGCGTGCGCTCAATCTTATCATTAGCTCATCAGTAATATCGTCGTAAACTACACAGCCGTAGTCAAAGAAAGGAAGGATGAGGCTTTTAACTAGGAGGATACGCATTGCAGTAGGAAGTGATTCTTTATTCAAGGTTAAAAATTGTTGGAGGACTCGAAATGTTTTCCTTGAAATATCCGCTACTTGTTCATTCCAAGTAAGAGTGCGATTAAGAATATATTACAAATCCTTCACTGATTCTATAAATGGGATGATATGTCCATCGATCAAAAGAGGGGGTAAGGTTGCAATTGATTCAAGTGATGGAGAGGAAGAAGGTCCTATGATTATAGCCATTGTTTTAGCAGGGTTAAGAGTAAGGTCACTTGTCGAGGCCCACTGCACCACCAGATCAATATCCTCTTGTTCTCTTTAAAGTAAGTTCTTAAGATTAGCAATTGGCCCAGAAAGGTAAAGCCTAAGGTCGTCAGAATATTTGTGATAGTTCCAATTTTGAAGCTCGTTACCAATTTCAGAGGTATAAATATTAGATAAAGTTGGTGCAAGTGCGGATCCCCGAGGGACACCACTCTTAACCTCCTTACAAACTGACCGTACGCCATTGTTAAGTTTTACTCATACAGACCGATTACTAAGGTACGATTCAAATCATTTAAGAACCATGTTTGAGAGGTGGAGCGATTTGAGCCTAGTCAATAGTAGATTATGGTGAACTGTATCAAACGCCTTAGAAAAGTCAGAATGACAACAACGAGTATTTCCCTTCTATCAATTGCTAATTTAAGGTTAGAAGTTACTTTTAGTGAGGCTGTAATTGTACTATGTCTGGTACGGAACTTCAAATTATTCGCTTCCTTTTTGACAATTTTAAACTCCTCATTTTGCACTTTCGAGCTGGATTCCAACGAGTCGATACGCCTGGTGTTATTAATTCATTCATTCTTAATTTCTAAAAGGGTAGAATTAAGTTGGGCATTGAATTGTAACTGTCTTGTTTCAAATTCGCTGAATCTTGCCAGAATCTCACGTGACTGCACAAGAGCTTCGCTTTAGCCGTCAGAGACCACTTTACGCAAGAGTTCAGCGAGTCCCGTGTGTAGGGTGTCACCATTTTCCGAGAAAGTGATGGAGGGGGTAGTAGGGGGTACAATACCTGCACCATCAACATCCTGTAGAGCAGTGGACTTAGGGTTCACACTTGGGTTGCCAGAAACTATTATAGAGGTGTCACTAGTGAACAATGGAGAACATTCCTTGCAAGCATAGTCCATTTGATCCTTTTTGAGTTTTTCAAAAGTTTTTCGCAAAATTTCGAAATTAGCACAGGCCAAATGCACCAGATTGCCACACTTAACACAAGCGAGAACTTCAGATCCCCCTCTGGACACAACTACACTTCACTCCGAACAGGCATCCATAGTTCTACAGGAAAGACTGACGTTAAAGTTACGTAAAAACAAAAGTGCATAAACATGAAACATTTAATAAATTAAAAACAAAGTCACAATGTTCCATGGCCAAGTCACCGGCACTTTCGCGATATGTAAATTTTTATGTAACTAAACACCTCAAAACTTATATAAACACAACATATTGAGCGGCAAGTTTACACGTCCGCATCTGATCGCCGTCAAAATAGGTGTCCCGTCAAAACTGGTGTCCTAATGAAATTTTCAGGCGAACAGGGGCTCTTATAATAAAAATTCGACTGCAGGCGATAAGGGATTTAAGGGGTCTCGACATGATTGAGTACTTCAGGCATTGCTTAGAGGTTTATTCACATTTGCGCTATTTGGGGTGATTTTAGTGTATTTAGGGGTAAGTTAAAAGGATAGTGTATGTAGGTCTACTCTGGAAGAAGGAATTTATATAGGCTTACTTGGGTTCTTTTAGGGGGTTAAGGTTGCTTTAGTAGGGCAGAAATTATTATTGGTAATACTATACTTTGATGATGAATTATGGTGAAAAATAAATAATACTGTGAAAATAATTGTAAAAATCTTTCTTGAATTTTATATATTACGTGGCCCCTGCTGATCCTAATTTCTTATCATCTCCCCTACTTCCCCTCACTTACACTCACTTATTCAACTACTCTTCCCATTATTTCTACTACTTCCACTCTGCTCATTAAACCTCACTTCCTATACTTCTCCAACTCTCACTTCCTCAATCCTAATTTCACCTAATTACCTTTTTTTTCCTCCTCACACTTCCCTTAAGTCTGATGACACTCGTTTGTTAATTCCGAAACGAGTCCTTTTCTGTCCGCGAAGAATTTTATAAATCCAGTACGAACTAATCTGTTTTATTCGAAGATTCATTCCGAATTAGTCAAACTCAGCATGAATCCGAAATTTTGAAGTAAATTTATTCCGAAATTTATTTGTTTTTAGACTTGCACAAAAACGGCAGTATACAATCGATTTCAAATAATTTCGTAGTAAAATTTGAATCTTCGACGTCCAAAAATAATTTTCATTTTTAATATTACTTTAATATTTCTTCTTTCGCGGGCGAATCACAAACACTATCCTTCTAGCTTAACCCCAAGTACCCCAAAATCACCCCCAATAGCTCAACTCTTAATAAGCCTTTAGGTAATGCCTGACGTATACAATCCTGGGAAGTGCCCAAATCTTTCACCGTCTGCAGCCGGATTTCTGTAAAAAGCGCTCGCATTTGCCTGAAAATGTGGTCAGAGGAGTGGAAAACTGCAGAAAATCAAAATTCCTGATCACAGCCGGTCATCGGCAGATGAGTTTAAATGTACAGATTCGATAGCATTGAATGTTCACATCCATCTCCGGCGGCAAACGTCCTCTTCGAAAGCATTTGAGAGCAGTAAAAACACGACAAAGCCAAAGTTATTTTTAAGGTAATATTTATGGCTGAGAATGCAGAACTACTGAGGAATTCAACCAATAAAAATGATTAAAATATACAAAAATGTTGATATATGATATGTATCGTAATTTGTTAGCATTTTTGCCATTTATTTCAACTCTGCTCTTAACTCAAGAAAATTGGCTATTCGAATGTTTTGTGGCCGGACAAGCTGACCAAATGCACTATTCAGGGTGTCGTTATTATATATTGGTAAAATCTCTTCAGCAATATTGCCATTGATCCGCAGTTTCACTCTTCCATAATGATCATGAAGATCGGGTCTGAGAGCCAGGAGTGGAAATAGACGTTTATTTTCGAATAAACCAATGACGTACTCTTGCCTCTCATCTGTTACAACATGGGACTGGTCAGGCTCTATCAGGAAAGGTCGCCCTGGGTGAGTTAAATCTTCGTAAAATGCAATATTATAAATAAAAAGATCAGAAGGATGAACTGCCTCCGGTTTATGTGGCCAAACTAATTCTGAAAAGAGAATATTTAAGTATTAAATTAATTATTGAATTAACTAGCTAAAGAATTAGTGAATACATCGACTAATCAAATCAGTAATTTTCTACTAGTCGCTCAGTGACAAAGATTTAGCGAAAACTGATTTGAGGGAAGAAGAGTTATTCTAATCTGTACGATTGCGAATAGGAAATGAATACACTGTTTATTAATGATTCTCTATAAATTACAAATATTATTAAACTTACCTATTGGATTAGGGAAAATCAGAAAGAA
Organism: Belonocnema kinseyi; assembly: GCF_010883055.1. Classification (NCBI taxonomy): domain Eukaryota; kingdom Metazoa; phylum Arthropoda; class Insecta; order Hymenoptera; family Cynipidae; genus Belonocnema; species Belonocnema kinseyi. The sequence goes on along the minus strand of NC_046657.1, from coordinate 73,782,431 downwards.
GAAGTACAGAATACAAATTAAGGTACTCATGTTTGTTTAAAATAGAGAAAACCAACTTTTCATGAGCTTTCAATAGAGACTAATGAATATTCTTCAATATTTTTTAGTGTAGAAGACACTTGTGGCAATCTCATTGGCCCATTAAATTTATCTTCATTTATATATACTCTGTTCCTCAAACGTGGCAATAATACTTCATATTAAAAGTAGTCATGCAAGACATTACGCAATACGAAGATCGGTTTTTCCAAACTATGATAAGATTGTTTTTATTTTGATAAAAAAAGGAATGTTATTATGAGTAGACAGTACCTTCAATTAATTTGAAAATCATCAGGGGCCAATCTATTTGGATATCGGAACATATATAGTAAGAAAATCGGAGTGAAGTTAAGAAAAACATATTTGATTCATTGAGTATATTATTTAACCTAAATACATTCGTCATTTATACAGGGTGATTCTTTTATCTTAAGACATCGAAGTATCTAAAAAAATACGCACCTAATGAAAAATTTCTCGTTAATAAAAAAATTTTTATTTCCGGTAAGGGGGGCGGAGGGGGGCCTTAACATTTCAAGTGAAAACCTAGATTTGGTATTGCAGTTTAGATTTTCCATACAATAATATGTAAGGTTCATTAAAAAAGTGTTGTTCGATTCGCGCAAGGTGGCGCTACTTTGGCAAAAAATGGCATTTCTGACTGTTCAAGAAATGCGCTTCCAAACCAAAAATGACAAACACGTGTTGAGTGTTTTCGGGAGAGCTATCAAATTGTAAGCAATTTAATTTTCAACATCCCGTCCCCCCACTTGCACTGAGGAAACTATATCGCATGAATTACAATATATATCGTAATTCCTGCGTTATATTTCTTAATAATCGCTTTATAATAGCGAAATATCGTGATATCGTACATTGCAAGTTTTTACATTATATACCGCATAATTGTGCAATCTATAAAGACAGAATTGAAGTTTATTACGCTATCACATTGCATTTCCGCATTTATGATCTCGCAAGAGTTCGAGTAGTCAGCAAGCGATCACAGGAAAAATTAAAGATAAGGTTTACATCGATTCCAGGTGAAAGAGTCACCGGAACAAAAATTAACCTTGACAGATAAACTTTACATGAATCGAAGATAATTTTCAATTTTCAATCCCAATTTGATTCGAAGTGTAGCGACAATCACGACGCCAGCGCTATCCAGCGTCGTTCAACATAATTAAATTGGAGAGAAATGGGGATTCCCATCTTTTAGTTACTTTTCGCGCTTTTGTTAAATGGTATTAAGTAAGTTTTTATTCCTCTACCACTACGATAGTCTAATTTATTTTGGAGGAAATGTATCAATAAGAACGAACTTTTTCGTCTTATCTGTTGCTGATTCTACATGTTTTACGGAAATTTACTCACTTCAGCGTGACGCAATAGACGAGATCAGAATTATTCTCGTAACCTCGGTGAAACTTTCGGCGAAATATGTTTAATTTTTAAGCGTTGTAAGTATCACCTGCAGTAAATTTGAACTTTCTTCTGTGACTTTCAAATCTAGTGTCCCGATTTATAGCTCAAATGCACTCCTACGTTGCCTTTTTCCCATTGCTGCTAAGGACGCCGTGGCAGATGACAGCAACAAAATTTCATTTCATTCGTTCTGTGATATCAGTGAATTATAATATCGTACAAAGCTCCTGGACCTGCTTGTACGTTATCATATTGCACTTTCTTGCAATATAGAGGTTTTTAGATATCATTGTGCGATATCTTTTTCTCCGTATGAGAAAGGGGTTGAAGTGGAGTAGAAAAATGACCAAAGTCAATTTTATTTTTAAAATGCGAAGTTTCTTATTTGGACTGCAAGTATTAAGTAGTCAATGAGTTAACTACTTTTAGGGCTGCCCAGAAACAACGTCGTGGATATAGTAGTTGTCTCCGAAATTTGGCATACAACTGCGGAGTGTGTGGTATTACTTAGTTACAAGCAGCCCTGCTTCGCAGTTTCAAATTCTCCATAATTTGTTGGGACTTCTTAACAAACTAGATTCTTTAAATAACACCACAAAAAGCAATCCGACGACGTAAGGTCTAGCGATATGAGAAGCAAATCTACGGGACCTCCTTTGCCGATACAATGACCGTCGAATTCGCGATTTGTTACTTCACGCGTGATTGCCGAATAATGCACTGGACAACCGCCATTTTGAAACCACATGTTCTCTCGCACTTCCAATATTAGGTCTTTAAGAAATTTCGGAAGTTCAGGCAAGATTACGATATCCGTGGCGACAAAGTTTTTATGTTGATACCTATAAGATTTTCAGCGAAAAACATTAATTTGAAAATTTTAAATCGATATCTCGAATAGTTTTCAATTTCTCGATTTTTTCAACTTTTTTAAAGTACATAATTTCTTAAGCTTATTCCGATAAGTGATTTTTGTAGAAGAAAAATGAGTTTTAATGTGGATTCTTATAGAATTTTTGGCGAGAAACAGATACCTGAAAGTTTTCGATATATCGAATTTTTAAACTTTTTTTTAATGTACACCATTTCTTAAATTCATTCCGATAGGCGATTTGTGTACAAGACAAATAAATGAAACACTTTTAAATAGATATATCGCAATTATATCTTAAGATATTCTTTCATTTATATTAAATATATAACTTACTTATTTAAACATATAAATTATAGGCATTTATAATTCGAACATTTCGGTTTTTTTAGATTGACATAACAACACTTTCCTTACGTTTGCTCATTTTTCTCATAAGAGCAATATATGACAAAGATTTATTAACTCCTTTAACCCTCTACCGCCCACAGTGACATATATGTAACGTTTGGAAGATTTGAGTTTTTTTAAATATGACTTTGAGACGAACAGCAATTTTTAACGCAAGGATTTACATGAAAGTCAGGACGGTAATGAGCTAGAATTTCAGTTTTGTTTACACTCCGCCGTAGGAATAATATGCCTGAATATCTCAAAATTCAGAAAAAAAGAAAGTTTTAAGGGCGGTAGAGGGTTAAATTCCTTTCCTGCTTTCTTCATTCACTTCTTAAAATTACTATTAATAATTAGAAACAGAATGATTTATCAAAATTTTAGGAATGGGCTTGGAAAACAGTGAGTTTAGGTCACTGAAGGGATATTGATATTTACAATTCATCGATATTATCTATTAATTCTTTATCGGCGGAGCTGATCCCTCTCGTGGTGGCTAAAAGAACTATCATGTCAATTTTGAATTCAAATAAAATCAAACACTCTCCAGCTCAATGCATGCACGTTCTGAGAGTAATTTTGTCGTTTAAATTTTTTGAATTATTATTATTGATATTATGGGATCCGAACACCCTTTATTACATCAAAAACTAAAAAACTGTTCATACTTTTGTTCCTTTAATAATCTTAATGGAAGCGATGATCGAGCAATTCTTTTTTGGAGGAAGTTGGTTTAATCCCATCCAAATCGTCAACTCCGCCAACATGTTTTGAGTTGCCAATGAAGGTTTAACTAAGCAAAGAGAAAAAGTTAGGATGGAAACCCATAAATAGAAACTTTTTTCAATGAATCATGTGTTTCGAATTAAGATTCGTGAAGGTCTTGCTATAATCATAGCTTTTATGGGCAAAATGAAGGTAACAGAAGTCTATAAACAATTACTTGGATGACGTCGACATGAAGATGGTGAGGAATTGAGTAGATCAACTGCAGTTGACTATTACTGCTATTGTTGTGAGATTGCTGAAGTTGTTGCACCTCATTGCGAAGTTCGTCTTGGAGGTGATGGGAAAACAGTCTAAGCCAATGAAACGTTTCTGACGAAAAGTAAATATCACAGGAGACGACTTGCTGAGCAGATGACAATTACTGTCTTTGGATTGTACTGCAAATAAGACTAAGAGACACTTTTTTTAAAGTTAATTTTAAAAGTAAAGCAAGCTTGTGGCCATATATAAAGAAATATGTCCACGAGGAAACAAGTCGGATCTGTACTGATGGTGGCAATATATTGGTGTGGAGAAGATTTTTGGGGAAAACACAGTTCACTTGAATATCAATCATGGTATTGGACAGTACATTGATAGCTCCAATACAATCAATACCATTAATGATTTAGAAAATCAGAACAAGCTTCTTGAGTGTGCTATTATATGTCATGCAACACTCAAATTACTGCACAATATATGACTTTATTTTACTATCGACGAAATGTTGTTGAGTTACATTACAATAATAATTTAGGTTTCCAAATTCAGCAGTTTCTGGAAGATATAAACAAAGTCTATCCTGGGATTGTTGACAAGGAAAGACGCCCAGGATTATAAGTAAAAGAATTGAACCACCAACTGTTGAATTCGAAGATTTAGAAGATCAAGTACCAGACAAAAAACCACGGCTAATAACCATTGAAGAAGGTCCAGAAAACACCAGCGACGAAAATGATGAAGAACTTGATTGAGATTTTAATCCTGATGATAATTTTTAAACATATCAGATCGATCTTGGTATATGGTAAATAACGAAAAAACTTATTAACAATTTTAATGTAAAATAGAAAAATAATCGAGATATCTATTTTCAAGTTTCACATTCTTTTTTTAGCAAACAACCCTTTTGGAATTTTTAAAAATAATTTGTGAAATTTGTGTTTGAATTAAAGAATTTTATTGTATCAAACCTAAACTATTTCTGTGATCAGTCACAGAGGTGCCTTCCCACCCCCTTCGAGGCGTTGGAAAAGGGACAGGGTTGTAATCTTACATGATTTCTATGACCAGTCACAGGGGTGCCTTTGATATCTCGAAAACTATAAGAGATATCGATTTAAAGAATTCAGATTAGTTTTCCTCGCAAAAAATCCTGTCGGAATACATTTAAAGAATAAGATAAATAATAAATAAAAGTTAACCATTTTAACATAAAATCGATATATCGAAAACTATTCGAAATATCGATTTAAAAATTGCAGATGCATATTTTTCGCAAAAAGGCCCATCGAAATTCATACTCAAAAAATATGTTTTACAAAAAAAAATGATTTTAACATAAAAAATCTATGTATCGAAAACTATTCGGGATATCGATTCAAAACTTTCAGATTCGTGTTTCTCGCAAAAAATCCTTTAGGAATCCACAATAAAACTTTGTCGCCGCGGATATTATAATCTCCCCGAAGTTCATTTTCAAAAAAGTTGCTGTATTTATCTTCGTTTAAAATACCATCAATAAAATAAGGACTATAAGTTGTTCTGCAATTACTCTACGCCAAGCGTTCACAGACCAAGGACGCTGACGCTCAATTTCGTAAAACCATTGTGGATTTTCCACACTCCGAAAATGCGTATTGTGTCGATTAACCATACCGTGGTTCGTAAAAGATGATTCGTCTCAGAACAATACTTGAAAAAAGAAATTCGGGTTCCCTTGTATCTGCTGAAGCGCCCATTGATAAAATGTCACTCGGTTCTGAAAATTATTGTCATGAAGTTCGCGATACAGTGAAATAATTAAAGGGATGTTATTTGCTACGTTTTTATGCTCTTAAAACACTGCTTTGAGACATTTCGGAGTCGCCGCTTTGTGGTCGAGTACTAACATGGGGGTCATGAGCTATTGCGGCTAATATCACAATTTCATTATTAACACCAGTAATAGTTTTACGACGATCCCTTGTTTTCACTTGCACAAAATTTCAGCCACATTCTCCAGAAATGAGAATCATTTCAATTTTCTCATGTACAGATAAAACCTTCATACGCAAGAAGATTCGAAGCTGCGCTTCTGTACACGCATCCAAAAGGACCCAATATGACTCTCAGAAGTGCTACACAATATAATGAGAAAGTCAAAGAACGATAAGATGCTTATCAAGCTTTTTGAGAAGCACCCCACCTATAATTTGCGGAGAGCCAAGAAAGCTTTGTTAAGAAGATTACAGACGATACAACGCTGTTTAAAATCTGCCAGCTATCGATATAGGTGAACCGTGCTGAAACCATACTTAATACCGGAGCACAATGAAAAGTGACCAATCGTCCAACGCAGCGTTAATTATAAGGTGAAGGTCCATGTGTGGGGTTGCTTCTGCAAGCTGGGATTTGGCGCAATGCACGTGTTCACTAGCAACCGGAACGCCGAACGCATGTTTAAAATCTATTAGACAGCTTTGATAAAGTCTACCGAGAAATCGTTTGGGCAGGGAAATGGACAATGCAAACTTCAGGAAGAAAACGACCCCCAAAACCGTGGCCGCCTGTGCAGCCAGCGGCAAGAGGAAAATAGGATCAATTTCTTAAACTGATTTTCAGAATCCCCAGATGCAAATCTCACAGAGAATTTGTAGTCCTCAATGAGGCAGAAGCGTAGGGAAAAGCGTGTCTTAAAAATCAAACAGCCCACTCGACACTTGCTTGATGTTTAGAGATTCTTACCCTATAATATGGTAGAAAGTTTAGTGGAAAGCATGCCCCGATGCTGCCAAGCTACTAAGCAGTCTGATAAGTCCCTGAAAAATGAAACACGGAGACGTTTTTTTGGCCAAAGTCGGTTTTATTTTTCAACATACTCTCCTTTTAGGTCGATACAGCGAGTTCAACGATTTTCTAACTTTTTGATACCGTCCGAAAAGTACTCGATCGGAAGGTCTCCAAAATACGCCTCAGTTTCAGCTATGAGCTCCTCATTTGAGTAAAAACGTTTACCGGTAAGCCATCTCTTCAGGTTAGGGAACAAGTAATAGTCGCTGGGGGCCAGGTCTGGTAAACACGGTGGCTGAGGAACCAATTCGAAGCCGATTTCATGCAATTTTGCTTGTGCAACTAAGCATGAATGAACAGGCGCATTGTCGTGATGATAAAGCGGTTTTTTCTTCTTCAAATGCGGTCGTTTTTCGGCGATTTTGATTTTCAATCGGTCCAATAATGATGAATAGTATGCTCCGGTTATGGTTTTACCTTTTTCAAGATAGTCCACGAATATTATGTCATGTGCATCCCAAAATACGGAGGCCATAACCTTTGTGACCCATAGTTGCGTTTTTGGACGCTTCGGAGCACTTTGGCCCGGTGGAACCCACTGTTTTGCCGGTTGCGTTGACTCAGGAGTGTAGTAGTGGGTCCAGGTTTCATCCATGGTTATAAATCGGCGCAAAAACTTGGTCGGCTTACGCGAAAATAATGCCAAATTCTGCTGGGAAGTTGTCACACGAATTCATTTTTGGTCCACTGTGAGCAAACGCGGCACCCATCGCGCGCAGAGCTTCTTCATGCCCAAAACTGAATGCACGATATTGCCCACATGTTCCAATGATATGCCTACAGCATTAGCTACCTCTCTCAATTTCACTTTGGGATCATTCAACATCATATTATGGATTTTTTCGACATTTTCTGGTGTAGTGACCTCTTTTGGGCGCCCAGATCGTTCAGCATCAACTGTGCTCATACGGCCACAATGAAACTCGGTAAACCACTTATGAATCGTTTCAATCGACGGTGCAGAGTCCGGGTAATACTTATCCAGCTTGGCCTTGGTCTCGGATATCGTTTTCTTGCGAAGATAGTAGTGTTTGATCAAAACTCGAAACTCAGATTTTTCCATATTAAAAAAAACTCGGAGGTTAGTCGCTTCTCAGTGCTGTAACTTGTAAATGCGTAAACATAAATGGCTGAAGTTTTGACAGGCGCATCTTCTGCGCATTGTCTGCTTCGAACGCAGTCGAGAAACGAAGAATGTGCTGTTACTAACTCCGCACTTCTTTCGCACACGATAACTTAAATTTCTGTTTTCAATTAGGAATTTTGAGAAAGTTGTTTAACTTTCAGATACCGTTTCTAAATATTAATAAAAATTTAGTGAATTTACTATAAAAGTTACTGGATTTTGTTTTCAGCAACCGATTTTCGCAAAGTTCAGTTATTTTAGTATACTGAATGTGACGAAATTTCCCGGAAATTTCCAACAGTGTACATAATGCATTTGGTAGAAATTGTTCATGTGCGTTGGTAGCTTTAGAAGCAGGTGAATTAAAAACATTTAGGTTATTTAAAACTTTTTAGCACATAATGATAGCCCTCATCAACGCGTTTTATTACATCTGTGTAAAGTGCATGATGTCTTGTGGGTACAATATTTTGAAATTGAAAATTTTATTCTTTTGCTTATATCTCAGTTGTGAAATTATATAAATACTTTAATTTAAAATTAAAATTTCCGAAGCATCGGGTCGTTTATGACTATGCCATACGTGCCCAGATTTCCAGCCTTAGTATCACGAATTACCTGCACACACTAGCGGCCGTTTCTGCCAAAATTATCCTTTTAGCACGAACGAGCTTGCTGAATTTGGTACCATCCGAAGCTAATCGCCCGTGTTGCTAAACTCTCCCATCAGGTGGGCAGTTGACTGAATGCACCACAGATAGTCTAAGTACCAAAAAGGTATCTTAAGGTGTCCATTAATCAATTTGCGAAAGGTCCTACACTTTTAAAACTATGGTTTAATTTAAATTGAGCTTTATTTTGAGCGTGCTGTTATAATTGCGAATCGTCTTGTTTTGAATCAATCGTTGGTACTATTTTACTTCGCTAACTTCAGATAAAAAAATGGTATGTACTAGCAAACTAAAATAATGTACAGAGAGCATTCTTTTACTTACTTGCAACTTCATGCTTAAAAGAAACAGAAAACATTTGAAACAGGCCAAATTTGATTCTAACGTCGGTCCTCTTCAATCGAAAAAAGTAGTACTAAAACGTCGATTAGTGGCATAAAAATTAAGTAGCATTAGAATAAAGACACTTGAGACTATATTTTCATAGGACTGTGAAAACTATCAATTAAATTATATTTATTTACAGTGTATGAACAACAAACACATCCTCGTTCTGAAACTTGAAGCTGACTTCAGACATCCCTGACAGGATTTGTTGCATAATGTATGCATCAGTTTCGGTAGCCTTAAATAGACCTAAAACGTCGATGATATATTCATTGGAAGCCATACAAACCATAAGCTGCAATATAGTAGCCGTTGCTTGTGCATACAGTAGGAAATACTTTGAAACTTACAAGGAGAAAAATGTATGATAAGAGTTAGAAAGTAAAAGTTTATCGTATCAGTCCTTTCCTTTAGATGGTCAAAAGGACCTTCCATAATTTTTTTGACATAGTCTGAGATACTGTCATTTGGTAGCCTGTCTGATTGTGATAAGGAGAGCAGACTCAATATTTAGGATAATCAAGGTATCCTTTCGCGTTTTTTAATGCAATCATCTTGTTTCCACTCATTTCGACCATTCACGGCGGAACACATGGCCCATCGCGGAGGGCCGATATTTGCGCATCAATCATGTGCGTGAAAATTAAAAGGCCAAGATCAACTTCGAAGTGAGCGAATGTCCTTTAGCCTTTCAATACGATATTTATTGTTTATTGAATGTAAACATATTTTTAATCAGTTTAAGCAGCTTCCGTTTTTCCTTACATTTGTTAGAGTGAAGTGTATAGGAGAGAACATGTTGCAAATCAGATTAAGTTTTTATATTTAAGGTCTCAACGTTAAATTTGATGCTTCTAAGCGATTAAGAATAAAGGCGTCGCTCGACGCTCAGCTATAAATTTGTTGTCGCCGGGTCGTTTATAATGCTTGCCAATCATTAAAATGCGAGCTAGCTATTGATTCGTAAAACCATTCATTAGTTTTTTCAGATAAATAGCAAACGCACAATCGGGGTAGGACTGTCCAGTCTTTTTTATGTCGATAGGTTTTCTAGTAGTTGCAGAAAGATTTCTTTTAGTAAGCAAGTCTATCAGCTCTGGCAGGCACCTTGGATTGACATAACACCGAAAATCTTTCGTAACCTGAACTATAGTGCTATTTAATAGACAATTATGCCATGTCACACAATCAAAAATCAACTTGGTTTGACTGCAAGTTATCCTATCAATATCCAACTCGATTTGACAAACAAGATGTGATTCCAGTTTTACAGCATCATCTGCCTCATTGCAGAGCGTTTCCTTTAATGACGGAAAAAACAGAAGCGACAGCAATAGTCGAATGTATTGACTAGATTCCTTTTAGACGAACGGGATTCGCTTTAAAAAAATCCTCGCACTTTCCTAACCAAGAAATGTTTACGCAATTTGTATAGGTAGTTTCCGTAAGATCCACAACGTACTCTGTCTCTCGCAGTGCCTTCTTCGGGGTTCCCCCGTATTAAAAGCTAGTCTACCCCAGCTAATACATTCGAAGCTTGTTGTACCCCCCCCCCCGCAAGGTGAACTCTAGAGTAATCGCTGTCGTGGTAGCCAATACCGATGTTCTCTGTTATGACGGCATGGAACGCGCCCAAGGACCTAGCTGGATTAATGGGCAATATTGAACACCATTTACATAGTGCAGCATGATTTATTTACTACCGTCCGTTACCATCGTCACCGCGTGGATGTGCCCTGGGCGCAGATAACTCGGACAAACCTACTAAAACATAGTCAGAGTTGCCAACTTTGGAGTACTATACCGCTCTATCCACAACCTTATTATTTCATTTTAATCCAAAGAAACAATCTTATCATATATTTGAATAAATAATTATATTTCTATTGCCTTATTTCCATTGCCATAATTCTTAAGCTTCTTTCCCCAGCGCGAGAAACAGGGTATGTAATTAAAGATAAATTGGATGGGTCAATGAGTTTGCGACTATTTTCTTCTATATTTAGGCATATTGACAAAAATTCATTGGTTTTATTCTCATCAGAATGCTTTAACAGTGTGTTTTCTTTATTTATTAAAATGAGTACCGTAATTATTATTCTGTTCTTCGTCGTTCTGATTTTTCCTAATTATATTTATAGATAGAAAAATACCTGCCATTTAAAGTGCATTATTCAATTTGTAGTAAATTATTAATGCAATTATTCAATAGTTCCATCTTTATGAAAAATTGTAAATGTTTAGAAGAAATTACATTTTATATCAATCTTAAACTTTGTAAATGAGAATGGCTCCTTCATCAAGTTTCAACTCGTAGATTTAGGGCAATGGTTAATACTCCCGACTTTTAGGCGATAGAATTAGGTACAGATACATAGGTTCGATACCCCGTAGCATTAGACATTTTATGTTTAATATAATGTTTGGAAATGTAATACATGGATTCAATCTAAACAGAAAAATTGATATTTAAAGTCAAAATACTCGCAATCCATTAACATTTATTTTATAAATATCTTTCTTCTCATATCGTTTAAGTATAACAGTAGAAGGTGCTAAAATTAACATTCTCTTCTACCATACCAACACATATTTACATCTAGGAGTAAGTTGGTTATTTCAATAAATATTACTTTGCATTTAAGAAATCTGTTTTTAATTTGAAACCATTTTTTAATATATTAATCATCAAATCTTTGGTAAAAATCACTAATTCTCCACGGACGAAACTATCGTATTTTGAATCAATCCATATTCATCACTTATTTTATATTTAAAAAATGCTTTTTATAACCGCAAGCAATATCTAGTTTTATGTAATAATTATCTTTTCAAATTTAGGTTATACCTTTTTACATTAAAGCAAACACTCTTTATATCAGAGGGCTTTTTCTTACAGTTGACAATATATTCTTCTATTTCGACGAATATTGCACAGTGTTAAGTAAATATTTATTTGTCTTTATCATTGCTAGAAATAAGCAAAATATTTCTCAGAACTAAAGAAATATTTCTTCGGTCATATTCTGCTATACCATTTCTTTAATCATTGCAGGTAGAAAAAGGATACTACGTGGATTTAGAAAATTAAAGAAACATTCTTGCAATTATTTTCACAGTATTATTTATTATTCTCCAAAATATATCATTAAAGTGTAATAAAACTAAAAGGACCGCGGTCTAAACCTGTGAGACCCATGTCAATAGGTGTGTGCAGTTAAGTATATATGTGTGTCGGAAGTTTTTTGTGGCTATTTTCACGTCATCTTCGGTTTTGTCGTCTTCATGCTGTTGTAAAGACGATGATAAGCGACGCGTCCTGATTACTAACACTCAGCAAAGCTTTGCAATAAAGTATTAAAAATGTTTGCAAGTTCATCTATGTTTGGCTTGCGATTCCAAATATGTTGACACGTAAAACTTGCCCGCAGCTTGAAAAACCACGCAGAAATTGCGAGCCCGGGAAAAACAATGGAAAACCAGCGGTAGAACACTGCAGATAACAGGCTTAGACAACTGGACACCTTGTCGATAACATATTAATAGCTTCCAATTGCCATATGACGTTCAATTTTCATTCAAATATCATAAAACTAACGTGTATTATTTTTCTCTAATAAATTAACGAAAAACATTTTACAGTTTAAAAAATATTAAAAATTGCAAAAGTAACATCGATTTTCCTTCGCCGTATACAATTTCTGAAATATGAGTTAACATGTTTAGACCGCGGTCTCTTAAACTAATGATAATTTATGTCCTATAAACCAACCCTAAACTAATCTCAACACTAACCCTGCCCATTCTTACTTAAGATTCGGGATATCAATGAGTCGAGAATCATCACGCAGCTACTGCTGGCGGTATTTATACAGTAGACTCTACGACACTTCTCGTTTTCAGAGTTGTCAGGGAATCGAACAGGAAGTGTCAGAGAACCCTCTCTCCTGCGTCAAGCGGCGTTCGGTGTAGTTGCGTAGATGGCCACGTTATGTGTGGGTGCGTGAGATGAGGCAAGAAGTGAGGGCAAGCGAACGAAGGATAAATCGGGAAACGAGAAGTGTCGTAAAGTCTACTGTACAGTAATATTTCCTGCTAATAATACTAAAGTGATGAGTAATTCAGGGAATGCAAATTATGGAAATACATAAAAATGTTGATATATGACATGTATTGCAATTTGTTGGCATTTTTTCCCTTTATTTTAACGGTACTGTAAGCTCGTGAAACATACCCATACGAATGTTTTGTGGCCGAACTAGCCGGCCGAAAGCACTATTCAGACTATCGTTCTGATACATTGGAAAAACCTCTTCAGCAACGTTGCCATTATTTATCCGTACTTTCACTCTTCCGTAGTGATTTCGACGGTGATCACGAAGGTCCGGTCTAAGCGCCAGGAATGGATACAGATGTTCGTTTTGTAATAATCCAATAACATACTCCTGTCTCTCATCTGTTCCTACAGGACATTGCTCTGACTCTATTAGTAAAGCATGACCTGGGTAATCTGGGTCTTCGTAAAATGCAATATTATAAATCAAAAGAACAGAAGGATGAACTGCATCCGGTTTATGTGGCCAAACTAATTCTGCAAAAAGAAAGTTTAAATAGGCCATTTATTATTGTATAAACTAACAGAAGACTTAGTGAATATATCGATTAATCTAATTATTAGTTTCCAAATAATGATTCAGTGACAAAGATTTTACGAACTTTGCTTTGGGAGAAGAAGAGTTATTTCAATCTGAATAATTTCGAATAGCAAATAAGTATACTGCTACTAATAATTAACTTTAAATTATAAATATTATTCTATTTACCTATGGGATTAGGAAAAATCAGAAAGATGAAGCACAAAATAGTAATTGCATTTCTCATGTTTTTTTTTATATAAAGAAAACCCACTTTTTATGAATTTTCAATAGAGACTAATAAATATTCTTTCGTATGTTCCAGTGTGCAAGACACTTGTGGCAATCTCATTGGTTCATCGAATTTATCTCAATTTACATATAATCTGTTCCTCAAGCATGTAATTAATACTTTACATTTATAACAAGTAAGTAAAATATTACGCAATAGAAAGCTCAGTATTTATTCTAAACTGTGATAAGATTTTGCTTTTGATCAAAAGCAAAGGATATTATGATGAGTCAGTGTATTTTGACACACTGATTACAAATATGTTATTGGAAGTACTCGGAAATTTAATTTTGAAGTTCAAAACCCCGAGCAAACTATATATTGATATGAGGTTTCGCTTATTCTCTTAAATCGATGAACTGCACAAAAAAATGTGAAAATTTTTTTCGGGTTATTAATAATTAATTAATTAATTAATTAAAAACACATTTGCTTCTTCGCGTGTATTATGCAACGTAGATAAATACGTAGTCATTTAAATATAAGCATCGCATACATATGGTCTTATTATAATTTATACTGGCAAAAAAAAACACGCCAAATTTATATTAAAATTAATGACCCGAAGCAACGACTCAAAATCACAGATTATACAGCCCTACAAAAAAATTTCTAAAACACAAGCTAAACCACCATACCTACACGTCTTTGATTTTTTGTTGTTGTTGTAATTTTTATGATTAAAATAAAACATACGCGTTATCACAAAAACAGACACTTGTCACAAATGTATTGGTTCATAGAATTTATCTTCATTTAAATATACTTTGTTTCTCGCGCACGGCAAAAATCAATATAAAAGAATATTATTATGAGTAGGAAGTACCTTCAATTAATTTAAGAATCACCATCGGGCAATGTATTTTGGCAGTCTGAATATAAAGAGGTAGGTGCACTATTAGAAATTTCTGTAGGAGTTTTCAGAGACGTATGATTAAAGCTTCATGCGGAAACCGTTTCTAAATTTTCCTATTAGAAAAACAGAAGTGTCAGAAAGGGCAACTGCATAAAGGTTTAGTCATGCGTTTAAGAAAATTCTGTTATAATTTAGTCATTTTCAGTTATTCTAACTTAAATGGTCAAGCGATTGAAAATTGTTTCAGATTTATTAATTTTAATATAAAATATGACGTCTTTATCCTCCTCTTTTCTACATGTCCAGTTTTTTAATGGCAGCCGATAGCTTCTGTTTAATACGCACTTGATAAGTCTGGTTTATGAATGAAAAACTTGCAATTCAAACTAACATTCATCCTTATTTCCATCTCTCTGCAGGACTCGCGTTAAATTATTCATCGTAGTTTTGTTTAACAGATAGAATAATTCGCTGCATATGTTGTTCCAGGCAGATGTGAACATACTTTTTCATCATAAATTGTGTCAATTAGTTCATGATTCCCATAAAAAAGGGATCTATGGATTTTGACTTCGCTTTTCTTTAGTCTTTTTATGATTGAGAATTTTTTACTTTTCGAATGTAAAAATAAAAGTGGATTCATCATTCTCAGGTATCAAAGAGAGAGCACCTGTTCGTGGGTGCTGTCAATTTCTACCACTTAAAATTTTCTTGCCTTGATAAGGGTACTGTACGAGTACAGTTGATGGTCATAAAAATAAAAAAGACGAAAGAAAGAAAAAGAGAAGGAAGGGGATGTGGTTGGCTGCCTTCTCATTTTTCTTTCCTCTTTTTTATTTTTTTCCGAAAATTTTATTTTATTTTTTATTTATTTTTTTTGGGTTCATGCTCTTAAAATAAGTTTAAGAAGTAGTATTTACTCTCTATTTTGTTATTTTCTAAATTTTTCAAAAATACTTTTATTGATTTGGATATAAGTTTAACTCGGGATTTTCAAATGTTCATTTAACTTGTGAGGCAGTAAATCCTGACTCTCTTGTCACATTTCAATTTCCTGACGGCCCCCGTGATCTCTGTCTATGATTTTTCTTGAAAACGCACAGAAGAGGAGAAATGGATCGATCACACTATGCGGCGAACACAAATGGGCTTTAGAGAGAGCTCGCGACCAATCAGCTTTATCAAGAAAGAGACAGGTTTACCTCTTGAATGTTTTTTCCCTCTCTTCAGCCTATTTTCGTGTTGCCTACAGCGTTATCGGTCTATTTCTCGATGTTGATGGCCGCACCACTCATTCTCAGAGTACTTGTGAAATCAAATAACATTTGTACTTATACACATTTGTTCTTATATGCATTTGTTTTTTTTTTCTTTTGTTTAGGAGAACCACTAATTGTAAACCTGGCATCATCTTCAAAGTGGATCGTTTTTGATGCAGATTTGAAACAAGCACGTCAGAAATGGACGAACCTTTGACGTAACACTGGGTCCACACGCTGATTGGCCTAATAACTTTTGATTATGTCGGCCACGCCAATCAACAAGTCTCATGTAGAGATTTACGCTTCACGAACAGCTAGAGTGTTCGAAAACAAACGCTACCTGAGTGCGCGCAAATGAGCGCAAAATTATATGGCCCCTAATTCAACCAGAGAGCTTCGCTTTTTAAAGTCTTATAATTATTCATAATGAAACTATTGTTTTTTATTTTTATTTAAGGCCACTAATTGTGACATATTCTTCATCGACATATAGTACTGGACCGCTGGTTACGGCTACAGAGGATCTAGGGATAGTGTGGCAAATTAGTGTACTGCTCGCTGATTGGCTCCGTCATTTTTTTACATTTCCGCAACATACATAGATACATGGGTATAGATATACTTAGTAAAGCTTAGTAGCGGAGACGCGTAATGTGCGAAGAAAACCGGTCGTTTCTTAAAGAATTTCCGCAATTTATATATTAACGCAAAACTGCTATTTCTCAAAATTTTTGTATTGCACAAAACTTCTTTCAAACTTTTTGGTCATTTACCCCCCCCCCCCTTATCACCGCAGTTGCTGTCATCATACTTTAGCTATAGGTAAAAAAAGGAATAATTTGAAACCAGGGAGTTACCCATCACTTGTGCAAATTGTTAAAGGCTTAAATATTCAGAAACAAGCTGTTTATATTATAGTTGGAGAAGGGAAACCAACATATAATTCGAATTACCTGAGTCTCTAAATTGTATAATATTCTCCCAAGTAATGCCTGTAAATAGAAGAACCTGTTTTTCGAAAGGACTAAAATCTCCAATTTTATCATAAAGTGTAGAATCACATATAGTGTAGAGATTCTTTATTATTTTCGTTAACTTTGAAGCGGTAAGATTTGACGAATTAGAATGTACATCTAAGAGGCTAAGATTTTCCTAATAGAACCGATTTTTTATTAAATAACTTTGGCAACAACGACTACCTGATGGTATATGGATTCTCGTCTTGATGAAAGATTGCAAACGAGCTTTTTATAGAATGACGGTAATATTTTTTGTGGAAGAACAAATACAGCAATACTTTTGAGTCGATATAGTTCTTTGAATTGGAACTTCAATCCTGTTATCATTTGATTTATCTGCTACAAACTCAAGTTGTATATTGACTGCTGGATCATCAGAAGTTGATTTTAGATCGTCGTTTTCGTTCTCAACATCGATTTTCTTTTATACTGATAAATTCTAAATTTTCCACACAAAAAGTCGTGAAAGATTGTTCGATGCAGATTATCACTGAAATTCCTTGCTTCATCTTCAGTTTCAATTTTTTTATATCTACAAGTACTTTATTGCAGAACTTATTACACTCAGTGCACTTGGGGTTCTTTAATGAATCTAACATTTTCCACTATGTTAAGTCAAATGAATTATAGAAAAGATTAAACCAAGTAACAAAGTTATCACATATGCACGGTTAAGTTGCCAACATTTTTTAATGGTACTACTCATGAAAATTAGTTCATAATATTCTTCCAGCACTCTTTTATTGACACCCGTAGCATATTTTTTGTTCGTCGAAATTGGTCAGGCCATTCACGAGAAAAACTTATTTTTCGATTTTTCTTCTAATTTCCATAACTCCCATAAAAATGATTTCTCCGATATAATCTTTCAGGAAAATTATTCTTATAGCAATGCCAACTTATTGAAAAATAAATTTTTAACCAAATATTTCAATTTTTCATTGAGACCGATTACTGTATGTAATGAAATAAAGTTATGAATAAAGCCTTACTAAATAATTTTCATTTTCATGTAAGGACAATTCATTGGCAACTTTTCGACCATTTAGAATTTTAGCGGCAATGTTGACCAGAAGAACTCTATTTGATTCACCATTGTAAATCACTACCGCGTCATTGCTTTCTTTAAATCTACAACTATGCAAACCTTCTACTAATTAGGACGGGTATATCTCCAAAATAATTCCTTATATTTTTTTATTATTTAATATAAAAGTGGACAAAAGTGCGTTAACGATTATACAAAAGATACAATATAAAATGATAAATTCAAAATTTCCTATAAGAGGTGAAAGTTTGTAATTTTTCCAAACTCTTTGTTAAAATCATTTTTATTTGGAACTTCATGCAAATTTAAGGGGCCTTCTTAGACTCCACGTTATTACTTAAGCGCAAGAAAATATTACTTTTTTCTGTTTCTAATTCATCAAATTCTGTTCTACGAATTTTAGAAGTTTAAAATAATAACTTTAATACTTCGAAAGACCTATTATTCAGCTAGTATTGCTGTATAGGAAATATAAATCCACAAACCAGTTCCCAAAGGAAAGTAGATGTTTTAGTTGATGAAATTAACTCTGCGAAAGGTCTTTAATTAAAAAAAGATTTTTTAAAGGCTTTAAATTCATCAAACAACGTTAGTAAAAAAGTGTAGCCCGATCTTCTTGTAAGGTGTTGCGAAGGTAAGATCAAGGAGGCAAGTCGGTATTTTGGGGTGCCAAAGTAAGGGTAAAGACACAATAAAACAAACGTACTTGAAAGGTAAAAGAACTTTATTATCACTTACATTTGTTGTACTTGAGCCAATGATCCGTGGCGATTATTGTCCGGCGGTTAAGGGTGGATAGTCCGTAATAGAGGAGTTCAACCTCTTGAGGGAGACGAATAGTCTCCAGTGTGAGAGGATACCTGTAGTGACACTCGAGAGAGAACGCGTCAAGAACAGGGTTCAAATCTGAGGCCGAAACACGACTGACAAAGCCGGCGATTGTATGAACGCTGTCTGACGCTTCAGGACCCCTCGAGGATTTTCTTTTAAACCTCCCGCCCCCTCCCCGGGGGTTCGGGTGTATACCTAATACTTGATATAGTTCGCTATTCAGTTCTGTTACTGTTTGGTAGGCTTTGTGTAAGTCTAATTTTAACGTATCGTCAGTTGTTTTCCTTTTCGGATTAGTTCTAATAGTGTTGATGTCCAGTAGATTTGGAATTCTTCTGTTTATATATTCCCAATCCACTCGTGCGTACGTTTTTCGGTTGTGTATGATAAAAATTGGTGTAGGTATGTGCTTATTGCAAAATTGACATTTAAAAAGTCTGTATGTTATTCCCTAAATTGTTTCTAAGATATGTGGTGCTTTCAATGATGTTTCGGTCTGTGTTGTCCTCCATGGTTACCGCTTCCTGTAATATTCCATAAAAAAAGGTTTTGTTGTTTGGAGTCGTCAGTGAGTAGAGCTTTATACCATATTTATTTTATTTTTTGCAAGCTTGTTTGTTTTGAATGCCAACCTTGGCGAAGGTAGAAGTGATTATAGTATGTACCAGTTCTTCTTTGTGGAATCCATTATCTGAAAGTAAATATCCGTATTGTCTAATTTGTTCTTTGTATCTAGTGAGTCAGAGTACTTGTATATTGTCATGGTTTACTTTTAGAACTTGAGTTCGTAATTTTTTAGGTACGACGAGTTTTCATGGATTAGAGCCTGGTATGAGGGTAGAATTTAGTGGTTCAGTTATGTAAAAATAGAATTGCTCATCTCGGATTCGTCATTTTTCGTGTTCTTCTGCTCTTTTTTTAACTTGTTTAATTTTTTTGAGTACCAGTCGTGCTAAATATTTAATTTCTGAGCAGAAGAATCCACCTTTGTCCGGGCTGACCGTTAAATTTGCATCATTCATTTTATCTAATATAACGTTCAAGTATTTTAAATGGTCATCAAAATTTTGAGTTACTATAGCAATGTCATCTAAAAAACAAAAAAAGTTCGGCTTTAAGTCTGGAGAGATAATTTTATTCATGTGTCTCTGGAAAGTAGTTGGAGCATTGGTTAAAGCAGATAAGCTAATTTTAAATCCATTTTGGAAATAAATTTTGCTATTCTTAAAGTGTCCAATTTTTGTGTAATAAGTGCGATTGGTTAGAGGTCTTTTTTGGTAATATTATTAAGCTTTCTAACATCCAAACAGAATCTATAGTCATTACCCGGTTTTTTTATCATCTCTATAGGATGTGACTAATCGGAACAAGAGGGTTCTGTTATCTCCTGTTCTAATAACTTGTCTATTATTTCGTCAATTATTTCCTTTATATTAGGGCTTACGTCGTAATATCGCGGTTTCATTGGGTCGTGGCCCTGTACATCTATTTAATGTTTTCTTAAATGGGTTGCCCTATACTCTTTTTCCAAATGAATTTTTATTTTATTTTCAAGCAGCTTTTCTAATTGGGATTGTTGGCTTTCGTAAAGCTCAACAATACCTTCGCAAATTTCTGGCAAGCCATGATCTTGTTCGCAGATGTTTCCTAAGCTATCCGTAATATTATTTAATTTTATTGCTTTATTTAAAAAACCCATTGATTTCTATTATTGCTTTCTAATATCTCATTGGCTTTTTGAGATTCAGTTTTTGATTCTTTCCGATTGGTAACTTTGTTATTTTTCCAAAGATTACAATAGCTATTTTTATATTCGTTCCCGTATTTTATATTATAATAAATTTTCACTGAATTATTTTTCGTAACCTTTTTTAACGTTGAAATATTTTTGTTATGTTCCCTTGTATTTTTAAGGTTAATGCTACCTCCAAATTTTGTTTTCCTGTCTAGATTCCAATTTTCTTCTTTTACCATTAATTGCTTATACCACATTATACGTTTTCAGATTCAAGTTCCTTCCGCGCACAGTTATTGATGAACTCTTGAAGTTGCTAAGATCAGACGGTCATTACGATCTTCCAAAAACTGCGGAAACATTGCTAAAGACAAAGAGAACAGAAGGGACGATCACGGAAATGCTATCCAAGAAGGGAAAATTTGGGGAGTACGCTGATTTAGGGATTATATCTGGAATATCAAGGATAGTTAAATCTGATGTTAACAAGCAAAAAATCAGAGGCATTGCTAATATAGACGGATTACCCCTTTTCAATGAATCATACATTAAAATGACTCCAATTTTGATGTAAGTTTTACACCCAGATTATTTTTGTATCCCTTTTATTGTTGCACTCTATAGTACATGTCGTAGAAGACACACAAAATGGAGTGGAAATCGATTTAAAAAAATATGATTTCTAATTAAAAGGTTTGGTTTGTGATACACCTGCTCGAGCTTTTATTAAGTGCACTAAAGGACACACTGGATATTACGCTTGTTAAAGGTGCACTATAAAAGGAGAAACGGTTAGAACAACTGAAGATAATCCTAAAAGTCAAGTGAGAGTTTATCCAGAGATAGACTGTCCTCGACGAACTAAAAATTCTTTCAAAGCAGAATCTTTCAAAGATAAATTAAGCAGAAAATTTTTTACGAGAGTTTGTTTCCAAAATGCCACTACAATATGATAAATCATCTCTAGTGATGAATATCCACAATTTAATTAATGTAGCAGATGATGTTAGGTACATGCGAGCTCCGTTATCAGACTACTCTGCCTTTCCATTCGAAAACTCTTTAGGAACAATAAAATTTATGGTGCGCTTAGCAAAAAAAGTTGTGGCGCAAGTTTTCCTACATTCATCTGAAATAGAAGCAGCAGGTAGTGAAATTATCACGCGTTATCCTCTTATCAGTAATGCAAAGAAAACAAAATAGCATTCCTACAATTCTGAGATCTCTTACACAAGCGTAGAAATAAAGAACTTTCAAATTGGTACGATGTATCCTAATAATCTTGTTCAGTTGAACAATGGACAATTTTTGCAAGTCACTGTGATTGTGTCTCGAGCTAATGGATTAGATTTGAACCATTTTTTTATGAAAGGGTTCGTCATTTCCAAAGTTCAAAACGTTTTTGAAAAACCAATCAAGTCAGAAGGAATCGGTATCCACAAAATTCAAAAGATACCATCTACCAACGAAGTATCTCTAAAAAGTATATGCATGTCTTAAATTGAAAGAAAGTGTATTCTGATGATTCTTGGCAAAAGACCTTACATTGTGAGTTTATTACACATTAGTGTAATAATAAATTAGTGTCGGTAGGTCGAAAACCGGAATCATGTTAAAATTGCAGGCCAGAACGCCTATTTCCATTTTATCGCCGAAGGATGTCGTCTATTTTCACCAAACTGCTTGAAAGCGAGATTCAAAGTTTTGAGATAAATGAAAAAGTTTTTGTGAGAAATGATGACTAGACATTGCAACTGAACCGGTAGAAGATTAGGTACTTGCGGATTTGAAGATTCAGCCTGTTACACCGCCATTGGCTCTTGGACGCTCTAAGCGCAACATGAGACCTATATAGAGGTATTTACCGTAAGTCGTTATGTGCTTTATTATTGTATGAGGGGGAGAAAATGTGATGTCGTTGAATGTAAATTACGCGCCTTGTGTTAATCGACCAGTGTCTTAAGTTCCTAAAAGATCGCATAACAGAACACTTGGAAGATAAGTAGGTTCTTTGAAAATCTGACTATAGAAAGAAACTTCTTCTTCAAAGTGAACGGCACAAATCAGGGCCCTTATAAATTCAAGAGAGGTCTCCCTCAGGGATTCGTCTCCAGCCCAAAGTTATATAACATATATATAGTAGGCATTCGGAAACACATTCGTTCTCCTTGCAAAATTCTACAAAATGTGAATGTTTGTACTAGCATTCATAAAGTGCTAACTGATCGCTGCTCCGTCGACTGCGCAAATTGGGCTGTCTGAAGCATAATATTGTTCAATATCCGCATGTAAGTCCCCGCACATTGCACCTTTCTCCTACGCTCCTGGTGTTTTTCATGCAGAAGTCTCAACCGGCTCTCGCCCTTTAGGCTGAGAAATGGCAGTAGTAGGAATTGCTATACCGTATTTATTACACTCAGAGTCGCGCGTATAGATCTTTATCACATTGAAAGTATTTATTTGTTTAAATTACAACTGCGCTTTTCTGTATAATTGATGACGTTGCTTAAAGAGGAGCGCATCGATACAAGGCCGAGGCAGCTAATGAACGTTGCTGGACAATCACACCGATCGCTCCATCTACACTTGAAATACTACAAATCAAATAAGTCTATACTTTCCATGGCCGGATAAGTCACGCTGTTACCATCAAGGGGCATCTCCACTGAGAAACCTCAGATGGAGATACATATCTGGTGCGTGTAGCGATTAACAGCGTATATATATGCTCGCGAGACGAGTGTTCCATCTAACGGAACATTGTATGTCTCACGTTAGACTTGTGAGTGCACTCTCTATTAAAACTCTTCATGTTGTGCGCTCGCCTCGTGAGTTTCCTCTCTATCAGAACACTCTCGGATCTCTTCGCTACCTTCCTGTATGCCGTTCGCGCGCCCGCTCCAGCCACTGTTGCCAGATTAGGGTTTCCCACTAGATTGAGGGGTATTTTGGGCCTTTAGTAGGAAATATTCTTTAGTGTGAAAACTCAATGACTTTTTGCTTTAGGTTTTTATTGTTCTTTTTATTAATCCTCAAAATATTTTCTAATTCTACTTTTAAATAAGAGTAGTGATTTGCTATTCCCTCTATTAGGTTATGTGGTAGAATGAATGTTGCATCTCTATTGGTCCGAGCGTGGCGTTAATCGTAATTATTGGTAACTATGCATAGTTACTAGATCTTTAGTCAATCATTTCTGCGGCATACGAATTTGTAGTTCGTAATAGGACAGATAATAGTCTATATTCTAAAGAAGTCTTCTTCCTATATTCTAAAGAAGTCTTCCTAGACAAGGCATTTAAGTTTATGACGAACTCCTGACTGTGTTTTTGTCTACCAATAAGAAAAAAAAAGAAGCTTTGTGGAAATTACGCCTAACATTTTAAATTCGAATGAAAGTGTAGGAACTATTATAACAAGAAATTCCGCCATTGTGTTCAAAAGTGTTTCCAAATTGTTTCCTACCAATGCAATTTGATTTAAATGTACGATTTTTAAATACGTGTGCTGTTAAAAGTTGTATCAGGTATCAAAGTCGTGAACAATTGCATGGGACAAAATCTTTTGTTTTTAATGAATTAGAAAAAAATTATGTATTTGGACC
This sequence comes from Belonocnema kinseyi, assembly GCF_010883055.1. Taxonomy (NCBI): domain Eukaryota; kingdom Metazoa; phylum Arthropoda; class Insecta; order Hymenoptera; family Cynipidae; genus Belonocnema; species Belonocnema kinseyi. The sequence continues at coordinate 73,758,413 of NC_046657.1, read as the reverse complement.
CTAAAAGACATTTTTTAATTTATAGGCGAATTTGTTTTAGTGCGAAACGAAATAAAATCATGACTGTTTGAATCAGTTGAGGTAATGACTAATTGAATTAGTAGAAAAGTAGTAAGTAAAAAATATTCTTTCACTGTTTAATCATTAAAAATCATTTTGTTACTAATTTCACGGTAAAAATATTATTTACCTTGTTTTTCAATAAAAAAGGGAATCACTGGTAAAGCAGACAACAACAGTTAAAAAAGGCAACTAAAATATTGACTATTTTCACTTCAGAGAAGTAGTGAAGAAAATAAAGAAGCTTTGTAAAAAAATAAATAGACTTATTATTTGAACTGTTTTAATACACTTACAAAAAATTATTCTAATACAAGCATTCAAGTGCGCTCGGCACCGCGTGCTCCATGCGGCGCGCCTTAAGCAGGCACGGCTCTATAATAATGATTAACATATTTCCGAAAGTATTTAACTTCCCCCACTGAAATCGAAATTTTCACGAAAGATTAGTAAGGCAATGGAAAAAATTGTATGGTAAAACTGAAAAACTGTTTTGTGTCCATTTAAAAAAAGTTGCATTTGGTTTAAAAAAGTGATGAAATTATTAATTAAATGATGAGTGAATTTGATTTTTACATAACTCAATTCAAAACTTCAACGATTAAAAAATTAATGTTCTGAAAATATCTTTTGTACACGTACAATCGTATGTTTACTAAAATTAAAAAAATTTCAGATATGTTTTGGGGCCATCCATATACCACGCGGACAATTTTTCAGCACTCCTCCTCCCTTGACAGCCATAGGGATTTGTGGAATTTTGACGAACACACACACCCCCGCCAAAATCTGTGCACGTGGAAATATATTGTTACAATATAGCAAACTCTCGTATTCAGTCACTCCGTTCTTATTCTTGCTAGAACTTCT
>NC_046657.1:73756010-73757383 GCF_010883055.1 Belonocnema kinseyi | reverse complement strand
ACGCCAATTAGCACAAATGGTAAGTTCCGACAGTGCCTACAAGTGTGCCTACTGGCCGCTAGATGGCAATACCGGTTTCATATGTATACACCTGGTATGTTCGTCATAGCAAGTGAGGACCGGAGAGCCACTTGTGTCACAAATTGATACCAAAGAGCAGTGAAGAGAGATAGGTCCGAGGGAATGGAACAGTCGTCAGTTAGTCCCTTCGCAGCGCGGTGGCGCGCCGTTGATTCACAGATTCTACGGCTTCAGCCCTGGTCGTCTTCCATTCGCTGCTGTTCCCGGGTGCGCTGACTCCTGTGTTTTCGCAGCACTCTTGTACGAGTGGGAATCTCATCCACTGCGCATTTGCTGGGAATCCTCCTCTTCTTGGTCCATGACGAACTTCCCATACCATGGCGAATTTTGACGGCTCGTTTGTTGTGGGTGATAGTACACCCAGATTATGCAGGAACATGTAACAAGGCTTGTTAACAATTAACAAGAAATATAATAATTCAATTTGGGAATTCTTCTGAGGTTGACATTTATGTCATGAAGTTGATTCGCTACTCTGGGCTCTGTTCCCAGCGACTCTTGACAGACAAGTATACCCTACCGAAAAGAATCTTTAAGTATATACTAAAAATTCTTTGGGTCATAGAAGCTCAGAGAAATTTTCCGCAGGCACTCAGGTAGATATTTTTAAAGGTCCAAGAAGCTCGTTTAAATGTTCTGAAGGGTTTAAAATATCCTTTCCGAAATTGAAATAAGAATACGATCCTAAATAACAAGCAGAGAGGCTATCTCAATAGAGTAGCCGACACTCAAGGGTCCTTTGTTAAGCTTTCGGATTAAAATTTAGAAGTAGATTTTTTTTAAGTTCATAGTTTACATCAAAAAACATAATAATTTAGAATCTACGTGTTTCGATGACTTCAGATGTCTAATTTTTTTTAATGATTAAAATTGGAATTAATAGAATGTTTCTCGTAAATGGAATGAGATACGTCGAAAAAGACAACATTTTTGAATTCAACTAGAAAATTCTATATCAGTATATAAGTTATAATTGTAAATAAGTATAATGAGAAAATTCATCATTTAAAAAAAAAGTGTTAATAATTTGAAGAGAAATTTAAAAAGAGAGAGCGGATCAGCCACGACCAACTGCTGTAAATTACCATCGCACCACTCTTAAAAGGACCACTAAAAGGATCTTGAAAAAAACCCAAATCTCTCAAACTATCTCCCAGACTATTTTGTTTCAAATCGACTTTGTTTATAGATTCAAATGGACCAGGCTATTTCGCTAAAGAAAACTCAGAGATTTCTTTCGGTAGGGTACTTTAAATATTATTTTTAACATGTTTTTGTGCGGGGTCTATAAT